>NC_069509.1:148546778-148549278 GCF_027579735.1 Bombina bombina | reverse complement strand
GTTGAGCAAACACCTCCGGGTGAAGTTCCCACTCCCCCGGATGAAAGGTCTGGCGACTTAGAAAATCCGCCTCCCAGTTCTCCACGCCTGGGATGTAGATCGCTGACAGATGACAAGAGTGAGACTCTGCCCAGCGAATTATCTTCGAGACTCCCAACATCGCTAGGGAACTCCTGGTTCCCCCTTGATGATTGATGTAAGCCACAGTCGTGATGTTGTCCGACTGAAATCTGATGAACCTCAGTGTTGCTAACTGAGGCCAAGCTAGAAGAGCATTGAATATTGCTCTTAACTCCAGAATGTTTATTGGGAGGAGTTTCTCCTCCTGAGTCCACGATCCCTGAGCCTTCAGGGAGTTCCAGACTGCACCCCAGCCTAGTAGGCTGGCATCTGTTGTTACAATCGTCCAATCTGGTCTGCGAAAAGTCATTCCTTTGGACAGATGAACCCGCGACAACCACCAGAGAAGAGAATCTCTGGCCTCCTGGTCCAGATTTAGTAAAGGGGACAGATCTGAGTAATCCCCATTCCACTGACTTAGCATGCATAGTTGCAGCGGTCTGAGATGCAGGCGCGCAAATGGCACTATGTCCATTGCCGCGACCATTAAGCCGATTACTTCCATGCACTGAGCTACTGATGGGCTTGGAATGGAATGAAGGACACGGCAAGCATTTAGGATTTTTGATAACCTGGACTCCGTCAGGTAAATCTTCATCTCTACAGAATCTATAAGAGTCCATAGAAAGGGAACCCTTGTGAGTGGTAACAGAGAACTCTTTTCCATGTTCACTTTCCACCCATGCGACCTCAGAAATGCTAGAACTATCTCTGTATGAGACTTTGCATTTTGAAAACTTGACGCTTGTATCAGAATGTCGTCTAGGTACGGAGCCACCGCTATGCCTCGCGGTCTTAGTACCGCCAGAACGAGCCCAGAACCTTTGTAAAAATTCTCGGGGCCGTAGCCAACCCGAAGGGAAGAGCTACAAACTGGTAATGCCTGTCTAGAAAGGCAAACCTTAGGTACCGATAATGATCTTTGTGAATCGGTATGTGAAGGTAGGCAACCTTTAAGTCCACTGTGGTCATATATTGACTCTCTTGGATCATGGGTAGGATTGTTTGAATAGTTTCCATCTTGAACGATGGAACCATTAGGAATTTGTTTAAGATCTTCAGGTCCAAGATTGGCCTGAAGGTTCCCTCTTTTTTGGGAACCACAAACAGATTTGAGTAAAAACCTTGCACTTGTTCCGTCCGCGGAACCAGGTGGATCACTCCCATTACTAGGAGGTCTTGTACACATCGTAGAAATGCCTCTTTCTTTATTAGATTTGTTGATAACCTTGACAGATGAAATCTCCCTTGTGGAGGAGAAGTTTTGAAGTCCAGAAGGTATCCCTGAGATTATCTCCAATGCCCAGGGATCCTGGACATCTCTTGCCCAGGCCTGGGCGAAGAGAGAAAGTCTGCCCCCCACTAGATCCGTTTCCGGATAGGGGGCCCTTTCTTCATGCTGTCTTAGGGGCAGAAGTAGGTTTTCTGGCCTGCTTGCCCTTGTTCCAGGACTGGTTGCCTTTCCAACCCTGTCTGTAACGAGTAGCAGTCCCTTCCTGTTTTGGAGCGGAGGAAGTTGATGCTGCTCCTGCCTTGAAATTACGAAAGGCACGAAAATTAGACTGTTTGGCCTTTGATTTGGCCCTGTCCTGAGGAAGGGTGTGACCCTTACCACCAGTAATGTTAGCAATAATTTCTTTCAAGCCGGGCCCGAATAAGGTTTGCCCTTTGAAAGGAATATTAAGCAATTCAGATTTAGAAGTTACATCTGCTGACCAGGATTTAAGCCATAGCGCTCTGCGCACCTGGATGGCGAATCCGGAGTTCTTAGCCGTGAGTTTGGTTAAATGCACAACGGCATCCGAAACAAATGCATTAGCTAGCTTAAGGGCTTTAAGCTTGTTCATAATCTCATCCAATGGTGCTGTGCGAATAGCCTCTTCCAGAGACTCAAACCAGAATGCCGCTGCAGCAGTGACGGGCGCAATGCATGCAAGGGGCTGTAATATAAAACCTTGTTGAACAAACATTTTCTTAAGGTAACCTAATTTTTTATCCATTGGATCTGAGAAAGCACAACTATCCTCCACCGGGATAGTGGTACTCTTGGCTAAAGTAGAAACTGCTCCCTCCACCTTAGGGACCGTCTGCCATAAGTCTCGTGTGGTGGCGTCTATTGGGAACATTTTTCTAAATATCGGAGGAGGGGAAAAGGGCACACCGGGTCTATCCCACTCCTTGCTAATAATCTCTGTAAGACTTTTAGGTATAGGAAAAACGTCAGTACACACCGGTACCGCATAGTATTTATCCAGCCTACATAATTTCTCTGGGATTGCAACCGTGTCGCAATCATTCAGAGCCGCTAACACCTCCCCTAGCAATACACGGAGGTTCTCAAGCTTAAATTTAAAATTTGAAATTTCTGAATCCGGTCTCC
>NC_069509.1:148534278-148541778 GCF_027579735.1 Bombina bombina | reverse complement strand
TGTTATACATTAGCAGGAGCACTAGATGGCAGCACTATTTCCTGTCATGCTGTACTAATGTTATACATTAGCAGGAGCACTAGATGGCAGCACTATTTCCTGTCATGCTGTACTAATGTTATACATTAACAAGAGCACTAGATGGCAGCACTACTTCCTGTCATGCAGTACTAATGTTATACATTAGCAAGAGCACTAGATGGCAGCACTATTTCCTGTCATGTAGTACTAATGTTATACATTAGCAAGAGCACTAGATGGCAGCACTATTTCCTGTCATGCAGTACTAATGTTATACATTAACAAGAGCACTAGATGGCAGCACTACTTCCTGTCATGCAGTACTAATGTTATACATTAGCAAGAGCACTAGATGGCAGCACTATTTCCTGTCATGCAGTACTAATGTTATACATTAACAACAGCACTAGATGGCAGCACTATTTCCTGTCATGTAGTGCTACAGACATGTCCACAATACCTATTTAGATATCTCTTCCACAATAAATAATATGAGAACAAAGTAAATTTGATAATATAAATAAATTGGAAAGTTTTTTTGAAACTGTATGCTCTGTCTGAATCATGAAAGAAAACATTTAGTTTCATGTGCCTTTAAGTGAGCAAACCAATGACTTCTGGAGGATTTGGCAACAGAAGGAGAAAAGGTAGCATCATTATCAGAGTCTTCTTCATGATTCAGCTAGAGCAGCAATTTTAAGCAATTTTTTTATTTACTCCTTTTATATTTTGTCTTTGTTCTCTTGGTATGTTTATTTGAAAACCAGGAATGCAAGCTTAGGAGCCGGACCATTTTTGGTTGAGCACCTGGCTAGCGCTTGCTGATTGGTGGCTAAATGAAGCCATCAATCAGCAAGCACTACCCAGAGTGCTGAACAAAAAAGGGCATGCTCCTAAGCTTACATTCCTGCCTTAAAAAAAAAAAAAATATATATTAAGAGAATGAAGACAAAATTAAAATAGAAGTAAATTAGAAAGATAATTGAAATGGCAAGCACTATCTGAATCATGAAAGAAAAACAAATTGGGTTTCATATCCCTTTAATATTATCTACATGAGTAGCAGGCATACCAAGTTCACAGACAGACAACTTTTTTTAAAAATTAAATTACCTTTATTTTAAAATGCAAATGCAGCAATAATGAAGTGCATATAATTGAGCAGGGACATAGAAAAACAACAGTGAAGCTGAAGGCTGCAGATTTTATCTACAAACATACTACTGTGACTAATATGAAGGCACGGAATGGTGGGAAACATGGCTCCTCATTATCACATTGATAATGTCACAAGTCCTGACCTCAACTCCCTCCTGATAGGTAATGAGAACCATAATACAAAAACAGTTGGCTAATGTATGCGTTAACAAGTTAGAACATGGTCCTTCAAAGCTTTATTAGAGTCTTTAATTAATTAGTTAATATATATTTTATTACTTTAAGGATATTATTTAGATTTTAAAAAATATGGTCTTAGCATCAGCAAATACCCTCTTAAACAAACTTAAAAAGCAAGACACCAAAATATAAGACCCCATTTCTACAAGAACACTATGCCCAAACATGAAATCTCAAATCAGAAACATGTCTCCATAATCCCCCTTAATAAATGATGCTCCAAAAATTTGACCTCAGAACAGATGCATGTCCCCGGAAGTCAAAATGCTTTAATAGTATTGTAATATTCTAAATAACATAAATTATGCTTAAATGATCATTTTCTTTTTTTCTGACGGGAAGAGTCCACAGCTGCATTCATCACTTGAATTCAGAACCTGTCCACCAGGAGGAGGCAAAGACACCCCAGCCAAAGGCTTCAAATACCTCCCCCACTTCCCTCACCCCCCAGTCATTCTGCCAAGGGAACAAGGAACAGTAGGATAAATATCAGGGTGAAAAAAGTGCCAGAAGATCAAAATTTTACTGCCGCCTCATAGACAAAACGCCGGCGGGAGCTGTGGACTCTTCCTGTAAAAAGAAAATTATCAGGTAAGCATAATTTATGTTTTTCTTCTTAAAACGGGAAGAGTCCACAGCAGCATTAATTACTTTTGGGAAAACAATACCCAAGCTAGAGGACACTGAATGCAAACAAAGGGTGGGTACAAAAAGGTGGCCCCTTCGAAAGGCACCACAGCCACAGAGTCTGCTGAGCACAAAAGTCTCAGAGGAGCCAGCCCTTCGGCTCTCGTCTCCCATGAAAAGTACCCCTGACCTAAAGGTCAAGAACCTCTATCTAACTATGCCAGCAGCTAGCAAAGAGCTCTCCAAGAGAACACTGAGCCACTTGAAAACAGGAACTCGCGATGACCAGCCTCCAGGCAGCAAAGCTGACCCTAAGCCATCGTAGGACTCCAAGAAGCGCAGAAAAAAACTCAACAACAGCTACCAACCAGAAATACCGGTTGCCAAGGAGCGTCCCCTCTCAGCAGCAGATGCCAACAGAAGAGGGATGGGCATGAAAAATCCTTCCACCGAAGGAAAGAACAGACTCTAGAGAAGAAAACGGTCAACACTGCATAAAGCAAACTAATCCCGACCTTCCCTCCAGGTTAGTCCCAGCCCAAAGGCTAGTTAAAGACCTAAGACAAGAGTCCCAGACCTCTGGAAGAAAAAGGATGGATCTACTAGAAAGCAAAACCCCTGAGTAGAACTCTGATAGCTACTAAAACCGGTATGCTACCGTGAGTCAGGACAGAAAACGTTGTGCTCGGGTAAAAGAACCCCTACACTGCTGTCTTCCCAAGGGAAGAGAGAACTCAGACCCCCCCGCATCCAAATATCAGAATCCAGCATATAACAGGGGCCTTACCTGGGTGCAAACCCACAACCCACAACCTCCTGTGTCAGGAACAGTGGAGCCAACTACAACCCCACATCTCCCTTTCCAGTATTCTAAGGACGCAAGTAAGGGGAAAAAAACCTACAAGGCAAGAACAAGGACCCACGGGTCATTACAGATACTTAATCAAATAGAACACACAAGAACCCATCCCCCACCCTAGGTGAGAAAAAAGGGAACTAAAGCAATGGAAATCACCCTACCAAAAGAGGCAAGCTCCTTCAGCCAATATCGCCAACCCAGGAGAAACGACACCTGGAGTCTACAAAGAAGCATCAGATGCCCCATAAGACCAGTAGGGACCTGTCAGAGAGACCTTAAACCTAAGCCTCAGGCAGATATGAATCTCCCATGAGAGACAGAAACCCTGCCCCCTTTAAAGGGACCCGTGGGAACCTAAACCCTAAGGTTAAGCAGAACTGTCCATGCCCAAGCCAAGCAAGAGACAAGGTCCTAAGCCAGAGTCCTCGAAAAACTGAATCAATCAATAGATCTAACCTCCTGAGGAACCCTAAGCTGCCTCCAATGATTAGGACCGCACCATCTAAAGTCTGTAGACTTAAAGAACCTAGCGAACAGCCTCAAACCCAAGAGTCTGAAAAAACTCCTTATCAGTTTAACAATTCAGCACCCACTGCCACTGGATCGCAAGGTAAACCCTTGTAGACAGGCTTTACTACCTGAAACACACGCTGGAGAGGATAAAAGGTAATCTACCTGACCCCAGAAAGAAAGTTAAAGTCTGTAACCGACCTCGGACCACCACTCTCAAGCCTGAAGGCTAGATCTGCAACAAGGTCAAAGGATAACACACGAGCGTAGAAAGACCATGTCATGACCAAGGGTATATCCTATACGGAGAACAGGTTTGGTCTCCTGAAAATAGGGTAACGACTGGGAGCCTCGCAGCTCCTTGCAGAAGGCAGGGTAACCCCTGCACTCCACATACTAGAGCAAACGCAACGCTGAACAAAGGAAGGACACGCATGCACTTCCGGAACAGATGATCCAACCCAAGACGGGGAGGAAATTGACTCGACCACCGCAAAAGTAATGCTATTAGGCTAAAAGAGTCAACATCCAGAAGAAACCTCAAGTGAGGACGCAAATCGTTCACCACTCAGAAAACTAGACCACGGAGGTCACACACATCTCCCAACTCCAAAGGAATGTAAATTACGGTTCTGAGTCCCTATGGCCCTTTAAGAACCATGGTTATCAAAAAAAAGTCAGACCCATATCCCAAGCGACTAGCCCGAAAAGGCCAACCTAGATCGGAACTCACAAGCCTCCGTTTAGAAGCGTTAGATCTACACACTAGGCCCCATACTTTGAAGTAGGATCCGAGCCCGGAGTCCATATTAATAGGCCAAGTGACAATCAGAATCCGACAGGATTCAATCAGCACCATGAGGGTGACATGAACCCAAGTAACAGCAGAAACTGTCCAAGTATCAAGAAAAATTGACCCGAAGATTCGATAGTATGAAACTAGAAAACATAACTCTGTTAAAAAAAAAGTGTGCAACTTCCAGGGAAGCGCCCATGTGACCACAAAATCGCAAGTATCGGTTCAAGAGAAAGAACGTTTCCAAAACAGAATGATATCAGACATGAGCTTAATAAAAACAAATCAAACACATCCTATACAGATCAAAATAAAAGTAAGTCAGCACCAGCGGGTGAACGACCAAGGTGAATGGATACTCCAACGGAACCAGTCGATCAGAGGCCCCATTCACGCCCGCTCAGAACTCGAACCGAAACATAAAAGAAAAAGAAAAAACTGAGACGTCAAGGAGATTAGCTTCATCCCCAAACGTCTAATCCATCTTGCCATTCAGCATCTAAGGCCTCGGATCCCTCAGCCCACTAGGAATGGAATCCTCTAGCACAGCCAAAACATGCCTTAAAAGGACACAAAGACGTGCCAGCCTATAAACGGAAGGCAAAATCATCCCTTGCCAGATCAATAAAAGACCCCGGCCCCTGAAGCCTCAGAGGCCAAGGCTTCTCCAGGAGGACAAACTGAATCAGGCGATCCCACGCCCGACGGGCCCTGGTTCACAGAAAACGGACAGTATCTTAAAAACATTTCAATTGGGAGATATAAATGAGCCAGCACCAAAGAAATGGCCATGCGGAACCATGCCGTAACCTCTGGAGGAAACAAGCCACCTTCTGGAGGAGTAAAAGCCATAGTGACACCTGCTTACACAGCAAAGGAAGGTTCTGGGGCACGCGCCTCACGGGACATAGGCTCCTCGGAGGCAGATGGCTCAACGCACTCTAAGGTCCCTGATTCGGGAGAAGAGAGTACTTTAGAACGGAAATCGGAACATAACTGATGGGCATGGATAACCCAGGCCATTTCATATTCATCAGAAGACGCATTCTCCATAGCAGAAACATCCGTGTCTAAGAAATCCGAATCCTCCATATTCTTGGGATTACAAAAATGACAAACACTAACTGGCACCCTTTCTACACCCCCAATGGCTGGGGCACTCACCCCCTCCTGTAAACCAGACAACCCATGAGCAGACAATCTCTGTCGCCACACAATCAAAACAATGTAACCACACCCGGTCACGAGTGCACCGTGCCAGTTACAAAAAGTGTGCGCATCTCAAGAGATTGCGCCAATTAACGATAAGGCCGTTATGTTTTGAATAGCCATGAGCCGAAGTATTACTACACATTAGCAGGTAGAACTATATAACAAACATGATTAAAAGTACCCCCTGTTCAATAACCCCCCTCAGGAGATATTAACCCATGATTACTATTTTAAGATAAAAAAAAGTCCCACTGGGACCCTACTTTCTCTTGTTAACATCACATTCACATAATGAAGTAAAATGAAACAATCTTACTGGAATCAATGCCATGGAACAGGAACACGGCCCTTCAAGTGTGGCAGATAGTAGCCTCACTTTTGACATGGACTTGAGTGAATAAAGGCAGGCAGCGAAACTCGTCAACGCTAATTGCCAAGGAGCTGTTAATATGAGTCGGGATGGTTTTGTAGAGAAACTCTTCCTGCATCTCCGGACTCTAACATTCATCCATGCTCTCACTGAGAGGCTGGTAGGATTACTTAAAACTCCAGTCCCATTTCGAAGAGTACTACCCTCCAAGAGACTATCTCAAACTTCCGACACTTCTCTGCCAACCTCCTGTGACAAAAGGCAAAGAATGACTGGGGAATGAGGGAAGTGGGGGAGGTATTTGAAGCCTTTGGCTGGAGTGTCTTTGCCTCCTCCTGGTGGCCAGGTTCTGAATTCCCAAAAGTAATGAATGCAGCTGTGGACTCTTCCCGTTTAAGAAGAAAACTTACACAAAAAAACAAACTAGAATCCAAAAACTTCTGAAAACATTTAAATGTGAGGCTCTGTGCCGCCAGACTCCACTGTACTGAGCCTTTTTTTCCCCAATAAAAAAGAAAAACAAATAAGAAAAGATAGGCGGCACAGCCAAACAGCTGCTTCACAAATGAACCAGAGTGAGAACACCTGCTCTGGCCCATAGGCTGTTTGCAGAGAAGGGGTGTGTTTAGTCTAAAGAGAACTAGTTGTATCACCTGTCTGTCCTAAAGTTTGAAGAGAACAAAATAAAGGGGGTTGTTGGCAGCTTGGGTTGCGATTTTTACTTGACACTTATCAGTTACACATGCTGCAGGGTTTGCCGGGAGGAACATGTATTGTGCTGTTTTTCAGCACTATTCATGTGATGTCCAGAGGCATAATACATGTTCTGTCCTTCTTACCCTTCAGGATGAGTAACTCATAAGTGTCCAGGAAAACATGGCCGAGGTGGCAAAGCTATAAAAAGAGAACCTGCTTTCAAGAGGACTACAAGGGAACTTTTAGTTGTAAGTGCATCAGTACTTGAAAGAAAAAAATATGCCTTTATAAATGTGGTCAACTTTACATTGCTCAACAAGCTATAAATCAGTGCATTAACATAATCCATGCTCAAATTGCGTTTTTTTTCCATTTGCAAACTGGTTGTTAAATGAAATATATTTTGCATAATTTAAATAAATTCATAAATTGCCCTTAAACCCTATAAATCCTTATAACCTACCTGAGCGATTTTACAGCCTCGTTAGTAATGGATACACTCTGGTCTGACGTTCCCATCTGAGACTTCACAATTTTTAGTTCTCCTGCTAACTAGAGAAACATAGTAAAAAAAAATATATAGAAAAATTACTAAAAAAATTATTGCCGAGATGGAAAAAGCAATAACAAATACAATCATTTCTCTAGGGTATTGCTACACAGTTAGACCATTATAAATATTTTTATCTTAAAGGGTCAGTAAACCTTAAAAATAATGATATATAATTCTGCACATTATATTAGCCAAACTTTTTAAATCATAATATTCCCTTTTTATTTTATAAAAATATCGCTCTCTGTACTCTGCTGAGCGGGTCTGTTGTTTTTACTGAGCGCATCTGGCCAGCTGCATAGTCACAGCCCGGCCCGACCGCGCCATTAGACACAGTGCAGCTCGCTCCCGCTGTCAGACAGAGCAGGAGCGAGCTGCACTGTGTCTAATGGCGCGGTCGGGCCGGGCTGTGACTATACAGCAGGCCCGATGCGCTCAGTAAAAACAACAGACCCGTT
>NC_069509.1:148489278-148529278 GCF_027579735.1 Bombina bombina | reverse complement strand
TACTCTTTCGCATTAGATTTGTACCAGACACTGGCTCAGGAGAGATGGGGCCAAGGAAGAGAATTCTGTTTTCCCCCCTTCATGTTTGAGAAAACCAATTAAACTTAACAACTGCGTTTTATTGAATGCTCTGCAATTTCAGTTCTGAGATTAAACTCTACTTAAATATAAATGATCATTTCAAAATTAATAATTACTTAATATTTGGTAAAATCAGATTACAACAAAAAAAAGATCAATCATCGATCTATCTCATAATAGATAGATAGATATAGATAGATTGAGAGAGAGAGAGATAAAGGAGAGAGATAGAGAGATTTGAAAAGTCAGTATAACTATCACAATTCAAGTGAGCACAAACGTGTGCAATTTCCAGAATAACGTTTAACTTACTAAATAGATAAAGCTATATTCATTTCAATGATGATAAGTAAAATGATTATGTGCAAAGTTAATCAGTGTAATTGCCAATTCTGATAGTTTTTTAGTATCCATCAATACAGATGTCAGATCTACAAAGCCAATCTGACTAATGCAAAGCTGTGCCCATCTTTTGGTGGACAGAAGTACATAGACGGGCTCAGAAAGGGAATCACTGTTGTACTGGCAAAAAGGGGTGCAATATTTTCTGTCCATCCCCTTATAGGATGAGCATATCCATGGTGAGTACTGCTAGGGACAGCCAAGATATATATTTTTTTAATTCTACGATCTGTTGTGCTTAAAATGCCCACTATGGGAAGTGCATGCAGAGCTTGTACTATGTGACATTGCTAAGAATTTAGGAGGAAACACCCCATTGCCAGCACCTATAATTTGTGCCACAATTTGTCTCTCTGGAGTTAATGTAGAGAACAAAAGGCAACAGGAGAACCGTTGATCGTAAAATTATTTATTCCAATGAAGACATGGATGTGTTCACATCAATCAAACAAACAGCTAAAGAAGAGTAGTAGTAGTTACCCCCTGACGCGTTTCGGCATTAAACTATAGTCGTAGCATGGGTATCACCTGTTGCTCATACTTGTTAAACATAAAACTGCCTTGTAATTGACTAAAAACAAATCATGTGACCGTCACCTCGCCAACACACCTGTGAGTCTAATATACTCACTATGTACATTCTAAATAGAAATCAATATTGACAATATTCACTTGTATAACTTGGAGGACAAAAACATTGCATACAAATGTAAATACATACTAAACATACATATTAAACTTAACAGTCTAGGCTTCTCACATAGATGAGTTTTTTGCTTCCTTCTTATAATAGTGTGTAGTACAAGTCTCTTGACACATAGAGCAAAATAGAAGGTGCTGCGGTACTTTTGTACTTTGTGTACTATTACTGAAGTATGAATAATTAGCACACAATATTTCCAGGCCCACACAGATTGCTGCAATTAAAATATTTCATAAGGGATTTTTTTTTTTTTAATCAGGACCCACAATATTTGAGTCTTCGGAGAGCAGCATGAACCTGTAGTAATTAAATAATTTACTACAATGTATAATTGAATCTACAATAAGTAGAACCTCTGGGGTTTTCATTAGGTGCAACTGCATTTCAGCATTTAGAGAATACTGAACAGAAAAAAAGGAACAATACCCAGTTAAACAAACCATAATTACTATGCATGTGCAATACAAATACAATACATTTATGGCCATGAACAGTAGCATTTGGCTATTTGCAGCGCTGTGCAAATCCAGATATTCGTGTGTTGCACTTTAACACTGACAAATCCAGCTCCGAACCTAACAGATTGCCGCTGCCTTTGGTTATATCTGGCATTTGTTTCACAATCCTGAAAGAATGCACATGCCTAATAACTACTTGATGCTTCATTTGCTATTTACAGTTCACTTTGATTATCATTTGATTTCCTTTAAAAAGCATAAATGTTTCAGTACTGTAAGCAGCTGCAAGAGGAAGAGGATGAGTGCCTAAGTTCTTAGCATTGGAAGTGTGGTAATAGCATTATTGCATAAAGAAATCCCAGTGCAAAAAGGAGAGACTGAAAATAGGGTTGAACTATGTTAATGTTGCATATAAAAAGTCATGAAAGTGTTAAAGGGATATGAAACCCAAATTGTTTTCTTTCATGTTAAATTATGCAATGAATTAGTGCTTTGGATGGAAGAAAAATGTTATAATATTACAAAGTATCACACTGCCAACACCTGGCTATTTCATCACGCATCTTGGCTACCGACACTTTCTGTGCAGAACACTGCTTAGTTTCCTTCCATATAAAGAGAGATGTGCGAGTTTTAAAATGTGATTGCCTTGTACATTTTTTTACATAATAAAGAGTCCTCACGGCTTACAATTTGTGATATACAATAAGAGATGCCATAATGCCGTAATATTTTGCATCATACACAGCTGAAAACATCCAGCCCTTGTGATGCCGAGGTTCATCATTCTCAAGGTGCAACGTGCAAACGATTACATATAATGATGTTCTAAATTCCGTGAGCTGTGAATAAAAAGTTATAATTGTGAGAAAAAAAAAATAGGGTAAGAAAAATTTATCTTAACTAGAATAGTCTAGTTAAAACTAAACTTTCATGATTGAGATAGAGCATGCAATTTTAAACAACTTTCTAATTTACTCCTATTATCAATTCTTCTTTGTTCTCTTGCTATCTTTGTATAAATGTAAGCATAGGAGCCAGCCCATTTTTGGTTAAGCAACTGGAACTGGGTAGTGCTTGCTGATTGGTGGCTACATTTAGACACCAATCAGAAAGTGCTACTCAGGTGCTGAACCTAACATGGGATGGCTCCTATGCTTACATTCTTGCTTTTTCAAATAAAGATAGCAAGAGAACGAAGAAAAATTGATAATAGAAGTCAATTAGAAAGTTGCTTAAAATGGCATGCTCTATCTGAACCATGAAAGTTTAATTTTGACTATAATATCCCTTTAACCCCTTGAGTGGTAACGATGGCTCTGAGCCGTCGCTAGCACTCTTCCACCTTGAGGGAGATCTGGGGGCTCCCAACCCGGCGATCGGGCCTGCATAGTGACAGGCATCGCCGGGGCTTCACGTTATGCGCGATGACGTCACGCTCAATGATGTCACCATGCAACTTTATTTATAATTCACGTTAAGGATAAGAGCAGGGGGCATGCTGCTTAGAAGCCTGTATCTCAGGCATCTAAGCAACTACAGACCCCCAAGACCCAACGTTGGAAAGGTAATCGCCTAACCTTTCCAACAGTATAAGTCTTGGGGGGTCTAAAAAAGAGAAGAAAAAAAAAGTAAAATTTTTTTTTTAAAAAAATAAAAAAATATAAAAAACCCTTAAAACAGCATAGCACACAGGTGGGAAAGTGCTTAGCACTCAAAGGGTTAATATGAGCTATTGTGTTTCATCTCAATTCTTTTTTTTTCTATTTTCTCTCCAAAAAAAAGTTTAAGATATGATGAGAATGTCGGACCTCGCTATCTGTCACCTAGAATCTAAACACACAGCATGGGGCACAGAACAGCTCTTCACGGTAAGTATGACGGAAGTGGCTACTTGAAAATTGTCACCAGAAATAGAACCAAACCATTTGTTTCACAGATCACACAGCTCTTCTTGCTGTTTGACCCAACATTCCCAGCAAACCAAATATCATTATTTTACAAATTAAAAGGCCATTGAACATCTAGAGATTTTAATGTAAAATGTTTAGGGTTTGTGTGGAAAACAACTTTGGAATATACTTTCATGATTTTATTTGTGTGTCATTTTGCTACGAAAACTGTGGATTTTCTACCTCTCAGCTGGGGTCCCAAGCAGCATTTCTACTGTGTGCTTAAACACAAAATAATGCAGGGTCGATAGTCATAAAATGACATGATGTAATGAATTAGACCAGGGCCCGACAAACCCAGTAGCCAGGGAGACACTGACTCATAGAATTTTAACCCTGGCTCCTAACTTTTTGGGTTATTCTCCATATATCTATATGCAAACACCACTGTTTGACTCTTAAAATTATGTCTGACTCCTAAATTTTAAACAAACTTGTCGACCGCTGAATTAGACTATGTCCTTTTTCAACTAGTTAAAGGAACAGTCTAGTCAAAATTAAACTTTCATGATTCAGATAGGGCATGCAATTTTAAACAACTTTCCAATTGACTTCTATTATCTAATTTGCTCAATTCTTTAGATATCCTTTGTTGAAGAAATAGCAATGCACATGTATGAGCCAATCACACAAGGCCTCTATGTGCAGGAACCAATCAGCAGCTTCTGAGCATATCTAGATATGCTTTTCAGCAAGTGATATCAAGAGAATGAAGCATATTAGATAATAGAAGTAAATTAGAAAGTTGTTTTAAATGGCATGCTCTTTCTAAATCACGACAGAAAAAATTTGGGTTTCATGTCCCTTTAAACCCTTTAAATGTTCTTTTAAAGTAATTAATAATACTAAATGTTTTTTTATTTTTTTTACAGTAAATTAAAGGGATACTAAACCCATTATTTTTTCTGTCATGTTACAGATAGAGCATGCAATTTAAAGCGACTTTCTAATTTACTCCTATTATCATTTTTTTTCCTTTCATTCTCTTGCTATCTTTATTTGAAAAAGCTAGAATCTAAACTAAGGAGCCAGACCATTTTTGGCTGAGCACCCTGGATAGAGCTTTCTTATTGGTGGGTACATTTATCCACCAATCAGCAAACGCAACCCAGGTTCTGAACCAAAAATGGGCCGGCTAATTAGCTTAGATTCCAGCTTTTTGCAAATAAAGATTGCAAGAGAACAAAGAAAAAATGATAAAAGGGGTAAATTAGAAAGTTGCTTAAAATTGCATACTCTATCTGAATCATGAAATAAATTTGGGTTTAGTATCTCTTTAATTTTAAGAATTTGAGAGCTCTCAGACTGCTGAAGTACTGTGACATTCAAAACACTAAACAAGACCTTCAGGCTTGTGATAAAACTATAGAGATAATGTTTTTTTTGTATGGTTTCTTATATTAAAGAATGCGTGCCACCTGCTGGATGATAGTTCTTGTATTCCACTACACATTATGAGTTTGAGTACAGTATGATTAATACATGAGAGATGTCATTAGGAATCCTTATTAAATTCTGCAAGCCCCACTGGAAGTCAGTGAAATTTTCCAGAGTTTATAGTGAGTGTAAAAGTTTGTGTGTCGTGCAAATTTGATCTAATCATTTATCAAGTGCTTAAAAATGAATAAGCTGTTGAACAAAACTAACACTTACAGAAATAAAAGCTTATTTAAGAGAAATGTGCAAATACTTTATGCTATGCGGCAATGCCAATAAATATCAAGTTGTTCCAATATGAGTAAATAGAGATTTTCAAAACACCAATAATATTTGAAATTTAAATAAAAATAATCTCTGCACTGATAGGACGTTGATGGGCTCGGGAAATTTGTGAAATCCAGCACAAATCAGTCCCAAACGGAGCAAAAATAAACATATTGCAAACGCTAGCTGCCATAATAGTTATACAAGAGTACAAATATAGATCCTCTTGGAAGAAAGATTTTTGAAATCGAGAGATGTCTTCAGCTTTTACGTTATACTTTACTTACAATAGATCATTATGCTGGTTCAAAACATGAAACAATCAATGCTCAGTCTTTACGCAATCAAAACCCAAATATTCTATTGCATATTGGCAATACCCTAGGCTTATTTTAATGTGCTATTAGCTTCCTTTTTTGCCTTCTCATTTATCTAATGTGTGTTGTTAAAGGGACAGTCAACACCAGAATTGTTGTTTTAAAAAGTAAATTTATGCTTACCTGATAAATTAATTTTTTCTATGGTAAGACGAGTCCACGGAATCATCCTTTACTTGTGGGATATTATCCTTCCTAACAGGAAGTGGCAAAGAGCACCACAGCAGAGCTGTCTATATAGCTCCTCCCTTAGCTCCACCCCCCAGTCATTCGACCGAAGGTACAGGAAGAAAAAGGAGAAACTACAAGGTGCAGAGGTGACTGAGTTTAAATCAAAAAAACATAATCTGACTTAAAATGACAGGGCGGGCCGTGGACTCGTCTTACCATAGAAGAAATTAATTTATCAGGTAAGCATAAATTTACTTTTCTTCTATAAGGTACGACGAGTCCATGGAATCATCCTTTACTTGTGGGATACAATACCAAAGCTACAGGACACAGATGAATTGGAGGGACAAGACAGATGGTTAAACAGAAGGCACCACTGCTTAAAGAACTTTTCTCCCAAAAATAGCCTCAGAAGAAGCAAAGGTATCAACTTTGTAAAATTTGGAAAAGGTATGAAGCGAAGACCAAGTCACAGCCTTACAAATCTGTTCAACAGAAGCATCTTTATTAAAAGCCCATGTGGAATCCACCACTCTAGTAGAGTGAGCTGTAATTCTTTCAGGAGGCTGCTGTCCAGCAGTCTCGTATGCCAAACGGATACTGCTTTTCATCCAAAAAGAGAGGTAGCCATAGCTTTTTGACCTCTACGTTTTCCAGATCTTCCTTTTACTTATAACAGTTTATGTCAATCTTGCTACCAATACAATGTTTCACCTAAGGTTTTCCAATCGCTAACAATTAAGCACTCTTTAATTAGGTTCACTCAAACTTTGTATACAAAGTCATACATACTGCATAAACACACAATCTCAAAAACAGAATTTATGCTCACCTGATAAATTTATTTCTTTTGCGATGTACCGAGTCCACGGATTCATCCTAACTTGTTGGATATTGTCCTTCCTGACAGGAAGTAGCAAAGAGAGCACCACAGCAGAGCTGTCTATATAGCTCCCCCCTTAACGCCACCCCCCAGTCATTCGACCGAAGGCCAAGGAAGAAAAGAAGAAACTATAAGGTGCAGAGGTGACTGAAGTTTACATAAAAAATACTATCTGTCTTGAATAGACCGGACTCGGTACATTGCAAAAGAAAGAAATTTATCAGGAAAGCATAAATTCTGTTTTCTTTTGCAAAATGTACAGAGTCCACGGATTCATCCTAACTTGTGGGATACCAATACCAAAGCTTTAGGACACGGATGAAGGGAGGGAAAAGACAGGAACCTAAACGGAAGGCACCACTGCTTGCAAAACTTTTCTCCCAAAAATAGCCTCAGACGAAGCAAACGTATCAAATTTGTAAAATGTATGAAGCGAAGACCAAGTCGCAGCCTTACAAATCTGTTCAACAGAAGCATAATTTTTAAAAGCCCATGTTGAAGCCACAGCTCTAGTGGAGTGAGCTGTAATTCTTTCAGGACGCTGCTGTCCAGCAGTCTCATAAGCCAAACGGATTATACTTTTCAGCCAAAAGGCAAAAGAGGTAGCCGTAGCTTTTTGACATCTTTGGTCGCTTGCAAGTAAAACCTTAAAGCACGAACCACGTCCAAGTTGTGCAATAGATGCTCCTTCTTGGAGGAAGGATTAGGACATAGAGAAGGAACAACAATTTCCTGATTAATATTCTTATTAGTAACAACCTTAGGAAGGAATCCAGGTTTGGTACGCAAAACCACCTTATCAGCATGGAAAACAAGATAAGGCGAGTGGCATTGCAATGCAGATAGTTCAGAAACTCTTCGAGCCAAAGAGATAGCAACTAAAAACAGAACTTTTCAAGATAGAAGCTTAATATCTATGGAATGCATAGGTTCAAACGGAACCCCTTGAAGAACCTTAAGAACTAAATTCAAACTCCATGGCGGAGCAACAGGTTTAACCCCTAATGACCACAATGTACCCTGTATGTCACTGGTCGTTAAGGGTTTTTTCAGGACATAATAGCACAAATCTAGCAAGAACACGCTATTAATGCCCTCCCTCCAGCAGGCTTTGTGGAATAGAGCAGTCTCAACGCTGGTGGCAAGACCGCACTATAAAACAATCAAGTCCCAAAAAAAGGCCAGTGACATACAGGGTACGTCGCTGGTCCTTAAGGGGTTAAACACAGGCTTGATTTTAACTAAAGCCTGTAAGACGTTTGTGCAGTAGAATTGATAAAGCAGATATCTGTCCCTTTAAGGAACTAGCTGATAGCCCCTTCTCCAATCCTTCTTGGAGAAAGGACAAAATCCTAGGAATCCTGATCTTACTCCATGAGTAGCCTTTGGATTCGCACCAATAAAGATATTTATGCCATATCTTATGATAAATTTTCCTGGTGGCAGGCTTTCGAGCCTGAATCAAGGTATCTATGACCGACTCAGAGAACCCCCGCTTGGATAAGATCAATCGTTCAATCTCCAAGCAGTCAGTCGCAGAGAAACTAGATTTGGATGCTGGAACGGACCTTGAATCAGAAGGTCCTGTCTCAGTGGCAGAGTCCATGGTGGAAGAGATGAGATGTCCACCAGGTCTGCATACCAAGTCCTGCGTGGCCACGCAGGTGCTATCAAAATTACCGAAGCTCTCTCCTGTTTGATTCTGGCAATCAAACGAGGAAGGAGAGGAAATGGTGGAAACACATAAGCCAGGTTGAACGACCAGGGTACTGCTAGAGCATCTATCAGTACTGCCTGAGGATCCCTTGACCTGGACCCGTATCGAGGAAGTTTGGCATTCTGACGAGACGCCATCAGATTCAATTCTGGTGTGCCCCATTGCTGAATCAATTGTGCAAACACCTCCGGATGGAGTTCCCACTCCCCCGGATGAAAAGTCTGACGACCTAGAAAATCCGCTTCCCAGTTCTCCACTCCTGGGATATAGATTGATGATAGATGGCAAGAGTGAGTTTCTGCCCATTGAATTATTTTGGTAACCTCTATTATTGCTCTTTGTTCCCCCCTGATGATTGATATATGCTACAGTTGTGATATTGTCCGACTGGAATCTTATGAATCTGGGCGACGCCAGCTGAGGCCACGCCTGAAGCACGTTGAATATCGCTCTCAGTTCTAGAATATTTATCGGGAGGAGAGCCTCCTCCCGAGCCCACAATCCCTGTGCTTTCAGGGAATCCAGACTGCGCCCCAGCCCAATAGGCTGGCGTCCGTCGTCACTATGACCCACGCTAGTCTGCGGAAACACATTCCCTTGGACAGATGATCCTGTGACAACCACCAAAGAAGAGAGTCTCTGGTCTCTTGGTCCAGATTTATCTGAGGAGATAAATCTGCATAATCCCCATTCCACTGTTTGAGCATGCAAAGTTGCAGTGGTCTGAGATGCAAGCGAGCAAACGGAACTATGTCCATTGCCGCTACCATTAAGCCGATTACCTCCATACACTGAGCCACTGACGGGCGAGGAATGGAATGAAGAGCTCGGCAGATGGATAAAATTTTTGATTTCCTGACCTCCGTCAGAAAAATTTTCATGTCCACCGAATCTATCAGATTTCCCAGGAATGGAACTCTTGTGAGAGGGATAAGTGAACTCTTTTTTACGTTCATCTTCCACCCGTGAGATCTTAAAAAAGCCAACACGATGTCCGTGTGAGACTTGGCAAGTTGGTAAGTTGACGCCTGGATTAAGATATCGTCCAGATAAGGCGCCACCGATATGCCCCGCGGCCTTAGAACCGCCAGAAGGGACCCTAGCGCCTTTGTGAAAATTCTGGGAGCCGTGGCCAACCCAAAGGGAAGAGCCACAAACTGGTAATGCTTGTCCAGAAAGGCGAACCTGAGGAACAGGTGATGATCTTTGTGGATAGGAATGTGTAGATACGCATCCTTTAAGTCCACGGTGGTCATATATTGACCCTCCTGGATCATTGGTAAAATAGTCCGAATGGTCTCCATCTTGAAGGATGGGACTCTGAGGAATTTGTTTAGGATCTTGAGATCCAAAATTGGTCTTAAGGTTCCCTCTTTTTTGGGAACCACAACAGATTGGAGTAGAACCCTTGCCCCTGTTCTGTTTCCGGAACTGGGCAGATCACTCCCATGGTATATGTCTTCTACACAGCGTAAGAACGCCTCTCTTTTTGTCTGGTTTACAGACAATTGAGAAAGATGGAATCTCCCCCTTGGGGGAGAATATTTGAAATCTAGAAGATACCCCTGGGTTACTATTTCTAAAGCCCAGGAGTCCTGAACGTCTCTTGCCCAAGCCTGAGCGAAGAGAGAAAGTCTGCCCCCTACTAGATCCGGTCCCGGATCGGGGGCTACCCCTTCATGCTGTCTTGGTGGCAGCAGCGGGCTTCTTGGCCTGTTTACCCTTGTTCCAAGTCTGATTAGGTCTCCAGACTGACTTGGATTGAACAAAATTCCCCTCTTGCTTTGCGGCAGGGGAAGAGGTAGAGGGACCACCTTTGAAGTTTCGAAAGGAACAAAAATTATTTTGTTTGGTCCTCATTTTATTCGTATTATCCTGAGGAAGGGCATGGCCTTTCCCTACAGTGATGTCTGAAATGATCAGTTCAGGCCCGAATAGGGTCTTACCCTTGAAAGGAATGGCTAAAAGCTAAGCTTTTGATGACACGTCAGCAGACCAGGACTTAAGCCATAACGCTCTACACGCTAAAATGGCAAAACCTGAATTTTTCGCTGCTAATTTAGCCAATTGAAAAGTGGCATCTGTAATGAAAGAATTAGCTAGCTTGAGAGCCCTAATCTAATTCTATCCAGAATATCATCTAATGGGGTCTCAACCTGAAGAGCCTCTTCCAGAGCCTCGAACCAAAAGGACGCTGTGGTAGTTACAGGAACAATGCACGCTATAGGTTGGAGACGAAAACCTTGATGAACAAATATTTTCTTCAGGAAACCCTCTAATTTTTTATCCATAGGATCTTTGAAAGCACAACTGTCCTCAATAGGTATAGTTGTACGCTTAGCCAGGGTAGAAATAGCTCCCTCCACCTTAGGGACCGTCTGCCACGAGTCCCGCACAGCGTCTGATATGGGAAACATTTTCTTAAAAGTAGGAGGGGGAGCGAACGGAATACCTGGTCTATCCCACTCCTTAGTAACAATTTCCGAAATCCTCTTAGGGACCGGAAAAACATCAGGGTAGGCCGGAACCTCTAGGAATCTGTCCATTTTGCACAATTTTTCTGGAACTACAATAGGGTCACAATCATCCAGATTCGCTAAAACCTCCCTGAGCAATAGGCGGAGGTGTTCTAGTTTAAATTTAAAAGCCGTCATATCTGAATCTGTCTGAGGGAACATATTTCCTGAATCAAAAATCTCTCCCTCAGCCAGCAAATCCCTCACTTCAGAACATTGTGAGGGTACATCGGAAATGGCTAATAAAGCATCAGAGGGCTCAGCATTTGTTCTCACACCAGAACTACTGCGCTTCCCCTGCAACCCCGGCAGCTTAGATAAAACCTCTGTGAGGGTAGTATTCATAACTGCGGCCAAATCTCGCAGGGTGAAAGAATTAGACGCACTAGAAGTACTTGGCGTCGCTTGTGCAGGCGTTAACGGTTGTGACACTTGGGGAGAATTAGATGGCAAAACCTGATTCTCTTCTGACTGAGAATCATCCTGCGACATACTTTTAGTAGCTAAAATATGTTCTTTATTGACCTTTCAGTGCATGAGGGACACATTCTAAGTGGAGGATCCACAATGGCTTCTCAACATATTGAACATTGACTTTCCTCAATGTCAGACATGTGGAACAGGCAAGTAATGACTACAAACAAGCATGAAAACACTTCATTTAGTGAAAAAAATAATCTTAAAAAATGGTACTGTGCCTTTAAGAGAAAAAAAGTATACACGTTCTGCAAAACAGCCTAAACATGCACCAAATTTTTCAAAATTTTTTATGTAGACACACTATAGTTAGTTAAGATTGCACCACAAACATTTTTAACAATTAACCCCTTAATTTCCAAACCGGATCGAAAATAGGCCCAGATCCGTTAAAAAACACTCTCAGCACCCTGCCACAGCCCTGCTGTGGCCCTACCTGCCCTCAGGGATCGAAAATGTGGGGTAAAAGCTTTGATTTGGCCCAAAACATACACCAGGGACCTCAGAAGTTAGAGCTTACTGATAAAACAAACTGCGCATCTGAGGCGCGAAAATAGGCCCCGCCCATCTCACTCAATGTCTCCTCAGCCTTAAAGAACCGCACCAGAGCGGTTATAACGAGCCATGTGGGTTCTGAGACCCAAAAGTTAAGCCATGTGTGCCCTTAATAAAGCTTGCCCAAAACATTATTGCCAACAAAAACGTTAAAGCACTCCCAAATCAAAAAACGTATGCTCACAAACATTTGCAATTCAGTGTCAACCATATTTGTAATTGGCCCCATATGCAAGCTAAGTAATGCCCTTCTTTTAGCTCTAGGATTACTGCTTACCCTTACCCTCCTGGGTATAATGTCAGCCTTTCTGAAATACACAGTCTCTCCAGAAAAAAATGACTGAACATACCTCATTGCTGATAGCATGAAACCGTTCCTCACACTGAAGTTTCCTGTACTCCTCAGCCTCTGTGGGAACAGCAATAGACCTTAGTTACAAATGCTAAGATCATCATCCTCCAGGCAGCAGTCTTTATCCATCTGCTGCCTGAGAGTAAATAGTACACACTGGTACCATTTAAAATAACAAACTCTTGATTGAAGAAATTAAAAACTAATATTTTATCACCTCTTTCACTTTATCCTTCCTAGTACTTAGAGTAGGCAAAGAGAATGACTGGGGGGTGGAGCGAAGGGAGGAGCTATATAGACAGCTCTGCTGTGGTGCTCTTTGCCACTTCCTGTTAGCAGGAGGATAATATCCCACAAGGATGAATCCGTGGACTCGTCGTATCTTATAGAAGAAAGCATATTTATGTAATATTCATATTTAATAAAGTGTTATACTGTGTATTTACTGTAAATATTTCACATTATAGACTATCTTCTATGTGAAGAACACTGGAATGTGAAATATTCATATTCTTATGTCGGGCTAGCACATTTGAGAATATGCTTTCGGGCTAGCGCGAGAGTGGGGTGTTAGTTTTTTCCCCACTTTTTTTGCACCATTGTCTTCTAAGGAGGAATAGATTATTGAGCATGCAACATGCTAACCTTGGCTTTTCATGCGCATCGGGTTAGTGTTCGAGCAATACATTTTTACTTTCAACTTGTAATAAGAGCAGAGCCCAACTTGCTTAAAAAGTACTTCTAGCGCACAAGCCAAATTGCTAAATAGCGCTCCACTCATAATCTGGCCCTATGTGTTTTAATAAATATTTCCTATTTCTGTTGAACAATAATGCTTCAGCACTTGCTATTATTTTTAATATTGCTACAAAAATGGCTGCAAACACGGATGTCAAAGTGCTGAAGAATTGAGCCTTCCTAGGTTTACTCTTCAAAAAGGGATACCAAGAGAACGAAGCAAATTGGTTAATAGAATTAAATTGTTTTAAACATCTATGTAAAGTATGAAAGTTTAATGTTGACCTTACTGCCCCTTCTACAACATGTGCATATCAGTTATGTAAAATGTAATTAATACATTTTCACTGAGATTTACTTTAAGGGACATGAAACACAAAAAAAATATTTTGTGATTCAGGAAACGCATACCATTTTTAAAAAGTTTCCAATTTACTTTTATTATCAAATTTGTTTTGTTCTCAGGATATTCTGTGTGAAAGATATGGTTCCGGAGCACTACATGGCAGAAAATTGTGCTGCCATTTAGCTCTTTTGCAAATGGATAACAATTTTGCAAAACTGCTGCTATATAGTTCTCCAAAAATGGGCCGGCTTCTAAGCATATGTCCCTGCTTTTCCAAAAGATTCTAGGAAAATTAAAATTTATTTTTGGGGGGAGGGGGTTCATATCCCTTTAAGATAGGTCTTCTCTAGATTGTAGTTTTAAGGAGAACCATAAAGGAAAGTGAAAATCAAGATTACATTTTTATAATCCTGATAGAACATACAATTTAAAAAAAGAAGACTTTCCAATATGCTTCCTACATGGTTAACTAGCCCTTTCTGCCTTAACTAATTTGTCAAAGTCTAGCTACTTCAGGCAAAAAAAAAAAAAAAAAGGAGTCACAGTACATTGATATAAGATAAAGGTGTTAGCAAATAAAATTACACACAACAAACCGTTTTAAAAACAAACAGGAGAAATAACAGAACCTTTAACTTTAACAGAATATAGTCTTCTGCTTCCAGGGAAATTGATTAAAAATAGGTCAGACACCCTGTTACGAACAGCTTTTCATGTAGAATGACAAAACATTATTGCTTAAATCAAAGTTATATACACTTAACTCTGATATCAGATTTCTTGAACAAACCTCCTTCCAAAGTGGGCCAGGGAAGTACCCAACACTTTCTTTTATAACAGGTCCTAAAACTCTAAATCCTTGGCTGGGAATATTGAAAAACATAACTCCACAGAGACAGCAATCGGAAATCTAAAGGCCACTTCTCTCTGCTTATCCTCCTCTATCTGTCTGCAGCCTTTGATACTGTTGACCACCCTCTTTTGCTCCAAACCCTCCAATCCTTCGGCATTTGTGAAACAGTCCTCTCATGGTTCTCTTCCTATCTAACTGTACCATTAATGTAGCTTTCTCTGGGGCTTCCTCTGCCCTGTTACCACTTTCTGTTGGGGTACTGCAAGGCATCCGGGAGGCAGAGTAACATATATCCTATCAAGCAGTCTTATATACCCTCAAATGACTTGTCAAACGATCCAAATTGCCTGCATCCGTGAGGCCACGCCCCTTCCTGTTTGCTGACACGCTCACACCCCTCCAGTATTTGTTTTACATGCACATGGCTAATTAGCATATCTGGAACTGTGCAGGTCATCATCACAGCTCCTGGGTGTGAACACATGTAAATGCTGCTTGAAGGAAAAAAAAAGAACAGTTTTTAAAAACGCAGCTGCTGGTGTGTAAACACATTCAACACTGTCATGGTACAGCACATGGTATAGGAAAAGAAAGGCAGATACAATTAGATGCTTAACCACATCCTTGTTATGCAGAGTGAGAGTTATAAGGATTGGCTTTAAATTCCTAAATCTTTGAATGTCCTTTGTTGAAAAAAAGGACATTGCTGGGATTTGTGCATACATACATGTGCTTTTCAACAAAGGACATTCAAGATGGACGTTGGACCATTTATTGGCTAGTGTTCTTGATCTGTTGATACTCATCTCTCTATATCTATTTGTGGTAAATATCCAAGCACACAAAAAGGACATTGCTGGAATTTGTTTATATACACAAGTGCTTTTCAACAAAGGACATTCAAAGATTTAGGAATTTAAAGCCAATCCTTATAACTCTCACTTTGCATAACAAGGATGTGGTTAAGCATATAATTGTGTCTGCCTTTCTTTTCCTATATCATGTAAAACAAATACTGGAGGGGTGTGAGCGTGTCTACATCCAATTGTAAAGGAGCAGCAAACAGGAAGGGGCGTGGCCTCACGGATGCAGGCAATTTGGATCGTTTGACAAGTCATTTGAGGGTAAATAAGACTGCTTGATAGGAGATATGTTACTCTGCCTCCCGTATGTCAGGATTATACAACGGTCCTTAAGGTGGGTGATGCCATTTGACAAAGGTGTCTGTGGACACCGAAACGTCATGGGACTATGCTTTTAACTTTTTTTCAATAAAAGTTATTTTTTACCTAAATCCAGTGAGTGCTGTCTTTGCTCTGGACTGTTTATATCCAACACATGCACCCTGGCATATGCTTACCCCAACCTGGGGTTAAAGAGTGCTTATCCTTTACTTGAATTATATATATATATATATATATATATATATATATATATATATATATATATATATATATATATATATATATATATATATATATATATATATATACATACACACACACAGTGGATATAAAAAGTCTACACACCCCTGTTAAAATGTCAGGTTTCTGTGATGTAAAAAAATGAGACAAAGATAAATCATTTCAGAACTTTTTCCACCTTTAATGTGACCTATAAACTGTACAACTCAATTGAAAAACAAACTGAAATCTTTTAGGTAGAGGGAAGAAAACAATATACAAATAAAATATGGTTGCATAAGTGTGTACACCCTTAAACTAATACATTAATTGAAGCACCTTTTGATTTTATGACAGCACTCAGTCTTTTTGGGTATGAGTTTTTCAGCATGGCACATCTTGACTTGGCAAGATTTGCCCACTCTTCTTTGCAAAAACACTCTAAATCTGTCAGAATGCAAGGGCATCTCCTGTGCACAGCCCTCTTCAGATCAACCCACAGATTTTGAATTGGATTCAGGTCTGGGCTCTGACGTGGTACTGGAGCTTGTTCCATTTGGCTAGTTGTGGTAACTAACCCTTCCTTTTTGCTTTTAATCTTAGCTGAGAGCTTGCAAGTGAGTGCTGGACTTTCTCTGTGTGTTGTATTAATGTGTTTTGTAATTTTTCCCTATGGACCTTTTCTGGGGTTAACTGCCTGTGACCTTGTGGACAGCACAGCTTGCTGTGAGTGCCATTGAGCACCCAGGGCTGATCATGTTGCAGGGTCATGGGATATGTACCCAGTCCAGTCTAAGAGTGAAGTCCCCTTCCGTGTTTTATATATATATATATATATATATATATATATATATATATATATATATATATTTTTTTTTATTTATTTTTTTTTTAAGTCAAAGAATAGAATGCAGGAATCATAAATGGAATTACTACAGGATACCTGAGTGAACATGAGTAGCACTTTAAGTGCATAAAGCAAAGACATTAAACCTGTTGTAAAAAAAAATTGAAGCATAAGATAGGTTCCTTTTACTTACTAGGATTTTCAACTCATGCAGAGGTCACATCATGTCTACTAACTTGTCAAGAATACTTTTACATGCAAAGCATTAAACCTTCAAGTGAAAAGCGAAACTCTAGATGATTTAAATTGCAGTCTAACTGCAGACAACCAAGGTCATTATCTTCTCATTAAAACGAAACCTTTGTTATACCCTTCATATTAGGCATTCTGCTATCTGTCCTAGAAAAAAAAAATGGTTACAACTGATGACTTTAAATGCTTGTGAATGAGTAATGAGGATCAACACAGAAAAAAACAAAACAGACCATGACACTAAAATATGACCTTCATTTTCTAGGAAACATAAGTCGAGATATATTATGCATCACAAAAGGGGCACCATGTAGAAATGCTTAGACGATATACAGATACATTGCGAGTTATTAAACTAGAAAAATCTCATAGCTTTTTGATGTTTTTTCTGTGGTTCAGAAATAGGTTTATTCTCAATAGTTGGGTTGTCAAAAAGCACATTTGCAAAAGCTTAGAGAACAAGGAATGTGTGTAAGGTCGCTCTTCAATAGCTCTTCACATAGCTATGAGTGGATAAGAGGCAAACACACAAACACAATGAGAACAGCAAGTGGATGGATTAAAAAAGGTGAATGAAGAAGTCGAAATCTCAATGCAACTGTAGAAAGCTATTTAAATACATAAATATTTAAAGGGGTGAGGGAAAAAAGGTAGTTGCGAAGAAACAGAGAGGAATAAGACAATGATTAATGTCAAGAACCGCACACAACCTCGCGATTCTCTTAAATACAAAAGCATGTTTTTTTATAGAGAGGACAGGATTGTAATTATGGAGTCAACATACATAATTCTAAACTTTAACTTTGGGAATAAGAACACATGAAAATTTGTCTCAACCAGAGAGATAGATGGAGAAATTCTTTACAATTTTACCTTTCCCACAAGCCAGAATTAATCATGAGACCTTTGGAAAAATCTAAGTGACTTGTCTAGTACCTATCTAGTCCCAATGCAAGGTTGAAACCTTTGGTCTCTGTTCAAAAGCAATAATTTTTTATTTTTTTTTATTTTTTATATATATATTTTTTTGAAGAGTAAGTTTAATAAGAAATAAATAAAACGTGGTTAAGAAACAGAAAAAGCTGCTCTAGGCACACATTGTAAATGTTTGGTATCTGTTCAATATGGAATAAAATCAAATGCCTGATACATATCCTTAAAGGGATACTAAAGTCAAAATTAAACCTTTATGATTCATATAGATCATGCAGTTTTAAGAGACTTTCTAATTTACTTCTATTATCAAATTTTGCACATTCTTTTTATATACACACTTTTTGAGGCACTAGTTCCAACTGAGCATGTGCACAAGTTCATAGACTATACATATATTAGTCTGTGATTGGCTGATGGCTGTCACATGATACAGGGGGCCGGCAAATAGGGGAAATCAAGTGTTTTGACATTGTCTTTATATTATACACTTGTTAATTGTCACGCTCGGCCGCTGGGAAGCTCCAGCTGTCCTCTCTTTGTGCTTGACAGGTAGTCTGAGCCGCCCCTTCCTGATGATGTCACTACCAGGCTTTTTATTCCGGGCTTCCTGTTTCTTCAGTGCCCGTTTGTTACTCTTTGTGGCTCCTGTGAGGACTTCGCTGTGGAAACTCTCTAACTGCCAAACTCTGCAAAGACAGACTATCCTGGGTTAACCCTCTAACTTCATAACCTGTTGCCGAACATTGCAAGTACTATTTATTCTGTGAATCTCTCAATCTGCTTGTTTACCTGTTGCCAAAACTCTGCAAATAATGTTTATTCAGTGTAAACCTTCAAACTGCTTGATATCCTGTTGCCAAACATTGCAAAGACTGTTTATTCTGTGAAACTCTCAAACTGCATGTTTACCTGTTGCCAAACTCTTCCAAATACTGTTTATTCAGTGTAAACCTTCAAACTACTTGATATTCTGTTTCCAAACATTGCAAAGACTGTCTATTCTGTGAAACTCTCAAACTGCATGACAACCTGTTTCCAATCTCTGCAAGTACTGATTAATCTGTATTAACCCTCAAACTACCTGTTATCCAACTCTGCATGTACTGACTATTCAGTATAAATCTACAAACTACCTGATAACCTGTCGCCAAACTCTTCAAAGACTGACTACACAGTATTAACCCTCAAACTGTCTGATAACAAGTTACCTACTCCTGCATTATTAACTGTTTCTTGTTTACCCTTCCTCTGTCTGAGTATAAGTGGACTATCCCTGCTCTCTTGATTCTGTGGAAGACTTTTCCTGAAACCAGTTCCTTACTCAGAAGTCTATTTGGCTGATATCTTGAATTACTTTGGACTCAGGCTAACCCTGCTCCATATTGTGAGTACATTGTTTTTTAGAGGTTGTCGTGGGGTCACGTCCTGGATTAAACTCAGAGTGCAAGGGTGTTGTTTAAGTTCGCCCTAGCATTTGGGTCTTCTTCTGGACATTTCCTAACCTGACATTAATTATGCAATTCTACTGTATTTAGTGGTAATTCAAATAGCAATACACACACAAAAACTCTTATCTTTCCTAAAATAATAATTTACATACATACACAAAAGACAGAAACAAGCAAAAACACTAAAAAAAGCATTACATGCTTCCTCCAATCTCCCGAATTGGTGCCCGGTTTTTAATAATCCTATCAAAAACAAGGGCACTTTAATTCATCAAAATTGACATGTCACTCTTTTTCTTCAAAAACTTAGCTTTTAATCCTGACAGCCGCTCCAGCGATTCCCCCGGGTGTCGGAAACCTCTTCATACGTCAGAAATAACGAATCCGGCTTCCTCCAATCACGGCTTTCCCCCCCGGGGGAATCATGGCCTGAGGCAACGCCGTAATTGGAGAAAGCCGGATTCGTCATTTTGGAGCTGCGAAGAGAGCTTGCAACAGGCGGAGGAAGCACTGCAGCGGCTGTCAGGATTAAAAGGTAGGTTTTTGAAGAAAACAAGTGAAATGTCAATTTTGATGAATTAAAAGTGCCCCTGTTTTTAATAGGATTACTAAAAACCGGGCACCGATTCATCTAAATTGACCTTCACACTAAAACTCAGACATGTTATAAGTATTTAAACCTCCAAAATCTACTCTTAAAATTTAATCAGCAAGAAAAAATAAATTACAAGCAATAGTACAAATGGATTATCATGAGGGTATTATGTCTGATTTGAGTCTTGTGTGATATTCTGGAGCGTTAATCATTTTAGAGTGGATTTTGGAGGTTTAAATACTTGTAACATGGCTGAGTTTTAGTGTTGCCATAGTATGGTTTAAGCAACTTTTAATTTTGGAGATCAATGCAATGTCGTCACTAGCAAAAGTTATCTTGATCTGTATGTATGAATACTCACTACTCAGAAAAACAGTGTGTGTGGGGGGGGGGGGATGACAAGAATTCAAAGCCTGCTTAAAAATAGATGCAAAACACTATGTTTGAACTAAAATTTGAACAACAAAGAGGGAAAAAAAAAAAAAAAAATTAAAGGGACGCTAAACCCCAATTTTTTCTTTTATGATTTAGGTAGAGCAATTTTAAGCAACTTTCTAAATTACTCCTACTATCAATTTTTCTACGTTCTCTAATCTCTCGGTATCCTTATTTAAAAAAGCAGTTGGGTTAAATTGGATATATTCTGTACCTTGTATAAACTATCCTCTTAACGCTGTCCCCTAATAAAGATCACCATTGATTATATAAGTGTTTAGCACAATGTGTGATACCTTTATAATAAATATAAAGTCCTAGGACTCAATTAAATATTGTCTCTGTGGTATACTCTTATAATGTTAATTCTCATATGAAGGGTAATAGTTCTTCGGTCTTTAACTCAAAGGTCAGACAATTAAAAATGTTTATTGGTTACATCTATATATACATTTTAAAATACTTTTCTAAAATCTTTTCAATCTTCCTTTTACTTATAACAGTTTATGTCAATCTTGCTACTTATACAATGTTTCTCCTAAGGTTTTCTAATTGCTAACAATTAAGCACTCTTTAATTGGGTTCACTCAAACTTTGTATACAAAGTCATACATACTGCATAAACAAACAATCTCAAAAAAATCTTTAAACCAATCTCCTAAATAATGTTAACCTTGGGCAAATTAGTCAAATTCTATAAAAAAACTATAAAATATTTAAAACAAGAAATGAAACATTAGGTTCCACACAAAAAAAATGTTATGCTTACCTGATAAACTTCTATCTTTTGCGATGTACAGAGTCCACGGTTTCATCCTTACTTGTGGGATATTATCCATCCTAACAGGAAGTAGCAAAGAGAGCACCACAGCAGAGCTGTCTATATAGCTCCCCCCTTAACTCCACCCCCCAGTCATTCGACCGAAGGCCAAGGAAGAAAAAGGAGAAACTATAAGGTGCAGAGGTGACTGAAGTTTTCAATAAGAAATACTATCTGTCTTGAATAGACAGGGCGGGCCGTGGACTCGGTACATCGCAAAAGAAAGAAATTTATCAGGTAAGCATAAATTTTGTTTTTTTTGCAAGATGTACCAAGTCCACGGTTTCATCCTTACTTGTGGGATACCAATACCAAAGCTTTAGGACACGGATGAAGGGAGGGACAAGACAGGAGCCTAAACGGAAGGCACCACTGCTTGCAAAACCTTTCTCCCAAAAATAGCCTCCGAAGAAGCAAAAGTATCAAATTTGGAAAATTTGGAAAAGGTATGAAGCAAAGACCAAGTTGCAGCCTTACAAATCTGTTCAACAGAAGCATCATTTTTAAAAGCCCATGTGGAAGCCACCGCTCTAGTGGAGTGAGCAGTAATTCTTTCAGGAGGCTGCTGTCCAGCAGTCTCGTAAGCCAAACAGGTGATGCTTTTCAGCCAAAAGGAAAGAGAGGTAGCCGTAGTCTTTTGACCCCTACGTTTTCCAGAATCGACAACAAAGAAGATGTTTGACAAAAATCTTTGGTTGTCTGCAAATAGAACTTCAAAGCACGAACCCCGTCCAAGTTGTGCAATAAACGTTCCTTCTTAGAAGAAGGATTAGGACACAGAGAAGGAACAACAATCTCCTGATTGATATTCCTGTTCGTAACAACCTTAGGGAGGAACCCAGGTTTGGTATGCAAAACCACCTTATCAGCATGGTAAACAAGATAAAGCAAGTCACATTGTAATGCAGATAGTTCAGAAACTCTTCGAGCTGAAGAGATAGCAACTAGAAACAGAACTTTCCAAGATAGAAGCTTAATATCTATGGAATGCATGGGTTCAAACGGAACCCCCTGAAGAACTTTAAGAACTAAATTTAGACTCCATGGCAGAGCAACAGGTTTAAACACAGGCTTGATTCTAACTAAAGCCTGACAAAAAGCCTGAACGTCTGGGACATCTGCCAGACGCTTGTGCAATAGAATAGACAAAGCAGATATCTGTCCTTTTAAGGAACTAGCTGACAATCCTTTCCCCAATCCTTCTTGAAGAAAGGACAAAATCCTAGGAATCCTGATCTTACTCCATGAGTAGCCTTTGGATTCGCACCAAAAAAGATATTAACGCCATATCTTATGATAGATATTCCTGGTGACAGGCTTTCGAGCCTGAATCAAGGTATCTATGACCGACTCAGAGATACCCCACTTTGATAAAATCAAGCGTTCAATCTCCAAGCAGTCAGTTGCAGAGAAATAAGATTTGGATGCTTGAACAGACCTTGAATCAGAAGGTCCTGTCTTAGTGGTAGAGTCCATGGTGGCAGAGATGACATGTCCACCAGGTCTGCATACCAAGTCCTACGTGGCCACGCAGGTGCTATCAAAATCACTGAAGCTCTCTCCTGTTTGATTCTGGCAATCAGACGTGGAAGGAGAGAGAAAGGTGGAAACACATAAGCCAGGTTGAACGACCAGGGTACTGCTAGAGCATGTATCAGTACTGCCTGAGGATCCATTGACCTGGATCCGTAATGAGGAAGTTTGGTGTTCTGACAAGACGCCATCAGATCTAATTCTGGTGTGCCCCATAGCTGAACCAGTTGAGCAAACACCTCCGGATGGAGCTCCCACTCCCCCGAATGAAAAGTCTGACGACTTAGAAAATCTGCCTCCCAGTTCTCTACCCCTGGGATAAAGATCGCTGATAGATGGCAAGAGTGAGCCTCTGCCCATCGGATTATCCTAGAAACTTCTATCATCGCTAAGGAACACCTTGTTCCCCCCTAATGATTGATATAAGCTCCAGTCGTGATGTTGTCCGACTGAAATCTGATTAATCCGGCCGAAGCCAGCTGAGGCCACGCCTGAAGAGCATTGAATATCGCTCTTAATTCCAGAATATTTATCGGTAGGAGGGCCTCCTCCTGAGTCCACAAACCCTGTGCTTTCAGGGAATTCCAGACTGCACCCCAGCCCAATAGGCTGGCATCTGTCGTCACTATGACCCACGCTGGCCTGCGGAAACAGATTCCCTTGGACAGATGATTCTGTGACAACCACCAAAGAAGAGAGTCTCTGGTCTCTTGATCCAGATTTATCTGAGGAGATAAATTTGCATAATCCCCAATCCACTGATTGAGCATGCATAGATGCAGTAGTCTGAGATGTAAGCGAGCATATGGAACTACGTCCATCGCCGCTACAATTAAACCGATTACCTCCATACACTGAGCCACTGACGGCCGAGGAATGGAATAAAGAGCTCGGCAGGTGGTCAAAATCTTTGATTTCCTGACCTCCGTCAGAAATATTTTCATATCCACCGAGTCTATCAGAGTCCCTAGAAATGAAACTCTTGTGAGAGGGAAAAGAGAACTCTTTTTTACGTTCACCTTCCACCCATGAGATCTTAGAAAGGCCAACACTAAGTCCGTGTGAGACTTGGCTAGTTGGAAAGTCGATGCTTGAATTAGGATGTCGTCTAGATAAGGCGGCACTGCTATGCCCCGCGGCCTTAGGACCGCCAGAAGGGACCCTAGCACCTTTGTGAAGACTCTTGGGGCCGTGGCCAACCCGAAGGGAAGAGCCACAAACTGGTAATGCTTGTCCAGAAAAGCAAACCTGAGGAACCGGTGATGATCTTTGTGGATAGGAATGTGAAGATATGCATCCTTTAAGTCCACGGTGGTCATATATTGACCCTCCTGGATCATTGGTACAATAGTCCGAATGGTCTCCATCTTGAAGGATGGAACTTTTAGGAATTGGTTTAGGATCTTGAGATCTAGAATTGGTCTGAAGGTTCCCTCTTTTTTGGGAATCACAAACAGATTGGAGTAGAACCCTTGCCCCTGTTCAGCTTTTGGAACTGGGCAGATCACTCCCATGGTAAAAAGGTCTTCTACACAGCGTAAGAACGCCTCTCTTTTTGTCTTGTTTACAGACAATTGAGAAAGCTGTAATCTCCCCCTTGGAGAAGAATCCTTGAAATCTAGAAGATACCCCTGGGTTACAATTTCTAAAGCCCAGGAGTCCTGAACGTCTCTTGCCCAGGCCTGAGCAAAGAGAGAGAGTCTGTCCCCTACTAGATCCGATCCCGGATCGGGGGCTACCCCTTCATGCTGTCTTAGTGGCAGCAGCAGGCTTCTTGGCCGGTTTACCCTTGTTCCAAGCCTGGTTAGCTCTCCAGACTGGCTTGGATTGAGCAAAGTTCTCCTCTTGCTTTGCAGCAGGGGAAGAGGGACCACCCTTGAAGTTTCGAAAGGAACGAAAATTATTTTGTTTGGTCCTCATCTTATTTGACTTATCCTGAGGGAGGGCATGACCCTTCCCTCCAGTGATGTCTGAAATGATCTCCTTCAGTTCAGGCCCAAATAGGGTCTTACCTTTGAAAGGGATGGTCAAAAGCTTAGATTTTGATGACACATCAGCCGACCAGGACTTAAGCCATAACGCTCTTCGTGCTAAAATGGCAAAACCTGAATTTGTTGCCGCCGCTAACTTAGCTAGATGAAAAGTGGCGTCTGTAATGAAAGAATTAGCTAGCTTAAAAGCCCTAATTCTGTCCAGAATATCATATAGTGGGGTCTCCACCTGAAGAGCCTCTTCCAGTGCCTCAAACCAAAAGGAAGCTGCAGTGGTTACAGGACCAATGCACGCTATAGGCTGGAGAAGAAAACCCTGATGAACAAAAAGTTTCTTTAGGAGACCCTCTAATTTTTTTATCCATAGGATCTTTGAAAGCACAACTTTCCTCGATAGGTATAGTTGTACACTTAGCCAGAGTAGAAATAGCTCCCTCCACCTTAGGGACCATCTGCCATGAGTCCCGCATGATGTCAGATATGGGAAACATCTTCTTAAAAAAAGGAGGGGGAGCGAACGGAATACCTGGTCTATCCCACTCCTTAGTAACAAAAAAAACATCAGTGTAAACAGGAACCTCTCCAAAATTGTCAATTTTACACAATTTCTCTGGAACTACAATAGGGTCACAATCATCCAGAGTCGCTAAAACCTCCCAGAGCAATAAACGGAGGTGTTTTAGCTTAAATTTAAATGCCTTCATATCTGAATCTGTCAGAGGGAACATCTTTCCTGAATCTGAAATCTCTCCCTCAGATAGCAAATCCCTCATCCCTACCTCTGAGCATTGTGAGGGTATATTGGATACGGCTACTAAAGCGTCAGAAGTCTCAGCATTCGTTCTTAACCCAGAGCTACTGCGCTTCCCTTGCAAACCAGGCAGTTTAGATAAAACCTCTGTGAGGGTAGTATTCATAACTGAGGCCATATCTTGCAAGGTGAAAGAATTAGATGCACTAGAGGTACTTGGCGTCGCTTGTGCAGGCGTTACTGGTTGTGACACTTGGGGAGAACTAGATGGAAAAACCTGATTTACTTCTGTCTGAGTATCATCCAGTGCCAAACTCTTATAAGTCAAAATATGCTGTTTGCAATTTATAGACATATCAGTACAAGTGGGACACATTCTAAGAGGGGGTTCCACAATGGCTTGTAAACAAATTGAACAATGAGTTTCCTCAATGTCAGACATGTTGAACAGGCTAGTAATGAGACAAGCAAGCTTGGAAAACACTTTAATGAAAAAAGAACAATTTTCAAAAATGGTACTGTGCCTTTAAGAGAATAAAAGGCATACACAAACTGCAAAACTGCTTAAAATTCACTCAAATTTTCCAAAATTTTTGTAGTAGACTCACTAAACTTTGGTAAGGTTGCACCACAAGTATTGAAGCAATTAAACCCCAAATATGCAAACCGGATTGACAAAGTGTCAAAAACCGGTAAAAAACCCTGTCAGCACCTTGCCACAGCTCTGCTGTGGCTCCTACCTGCCCTTGGGGATCAATAATGTGGGGATAAAGCTTCGATTAGGCCCCAGAAGTTCACCAGGACCCTCCAGTATTGTAGCTTGCTGCTTGTCTATATAAAATAACTGCGCAACTGAGGCGCGAAATTAGGCCCCGCCCACCGCACTCGATGTTACTAGGGCCATCAGAACAAACTACCAAGCGTTTATACAGCCAGGTGGGTTATAAAAACCCAAAAAAGCCAAGTGTATCCCTCAATACAGTTGTCGCATAAGAAATGTAAACAGTACTCCCAGAACACACAAACGTTTGCCTTATATATTATTCAAACTGAGTGTCCATAAATTAAGCCCTTTATGCAAGCTAGTAAAGCCCCTTCTAAGACTAGGATTACTGCTTACCCTTCCCCTCATGGGGATACTGCCAGCCTTTCTGAGTTATCACAGTCTCTACAGAAAAAATGACTGAACATACCTCATTGCTGTATAGCAAGAAACCGTTCCTCACACTGAAGTTTTCCTGTAATCCTCAGCTTCTGTGGGAACAGCAGTGGACCTTAGTTACAAATGCTAAGATCATCATCCTCTAGGCAGAAATCTTCATCTATCTCCTGCCTGAGAGTAAATAGTACACACCGGTACCATTTAAAAATAGCAAACTCTTGCTTGAAGATAAAATAAAAACTAACAGTTTATCACCTCTTTCACTTTACTCTTCCTGCTTAGAGCCGGCAAAGAGAATGACTGGGGGGTGGAGTTAAGGGGGGAACTATATAGACAGCTCTGCTGTGGTGCTCTCTTTGCCACTTCCTGTTAGGAAGGATAATATCCCACAAGTAAGGATGAAACCGTGGACTCGGTACATCTTGCAAAAGAAAAAAACTTTTTTTTTAAAAAAAATATTTTCCTTGATACTACTGCTGTCTTTTTATTTCGTGTATTTTAAGCTGGACTTTACAACGGCACTCCAATGTTGTCGTTTTTAAATGTCACAATAAAGGGTTTGTTGTATTTATAACCAGCACTCTCCTTTAAGTCGTAATTCACAAAATCAAGGAAAATATTATTTAAAAAAAGTTTTTTGTGGAACCAAAGGTTTCATTTCTTGTTTTACATATTTTATAGTTTTTTATAGAATTTGAGTCATTTGCCCAAGGTTAACATTATTTAGGAGATTGGTTTGAAGATTTTTTTGAGATTGTGTGTTTATGCAGTATGTATGACTTTGTATAGTGAACCCAATTAAAGAGTGCTTAATTGTTAGCGATTGGAAAAAAAATATTTTAGAAAAGTATTTTAAAATGTATATAAAGATGTAACCAATCAACATTTTTAGTTTTAATTGTCTGACCTTTGAGTTAAAGACTGAAGAACTATTACCCTTCATATGAGAATTAACATTATAAGAATATACCACAGAGACAATATTTAATTGAGTCCTAGGACTTTATATTTATTATAAAGGTATCACACATTGTGCTAAACACATATAATCAACTGTGATCTTTATTAGGGGCCAACGTTAAGAGGATTGTTTATAGAAGGTAAAGAATATATCCAATTTAACCCAACTGCTTTTAGCGCCCTCTTTATTCTTGTTTCTTTAAATTTAACCTTTGACTACCTAGGTAGGAGGTAGTAAAATTTGAGTGGCAAGGTGGGATTAGTACAGCGCTTCATTTCATAACTGACATTATTTAAAAAAGCAGAAATGTAAGGTTAGGAGACGGCCTCTTCTTTGTTCAGAACCTGCTGATCGATGGATAAATGTAGACACCACTATGCAAGCGCTACCCAGGTGCTAAACCAAAAATGGGCCGGCTCCTAACCTTACATTCCTGCTTTTTCCAATAAAGATAGCAAGAGAACGAATAAAAATTGATAATAGGAGTAAATTAGAAAGTTGCTTAAAATTGCCTGCTCTATCTGACTCATGAAAGAAAAAAAATGTGGGTTTAGTGTCCCTTTAAGCACAATATTGGAAAGTAAAACATTTCAACACATTTGGCACTTTACACCAGTGTTTCTCAACCACACATGTAACAGGGGGCTAAACATGTAAGTAATGAACTTGATGCCACAGGGAACAAAAGTGAAAATAGCAGAGGGAGGGGAAATATTAATTAACAGAAGGTATGGCAGGCACAAAGCCATAGAGGCCCGTGTGTTATGCATTAGACACATACGCAATAAACAGACAATTTGTGCCACATATTCCTGGTATCGGAAACACTCCTTTTAATAAAGCTTTGATAACTGGCAAGTTCCATTAGACATAAGTAAACATCAGACGTTCACAGTTCAGACAGAGCATTGTGGATGCAGGTTTAATCATTCTGTGTGCCTAATTAGATGTTACTTAACGTGTATTCTTCCATTTTCCGCTTCTGCATTATTATTTTAGGGTGAAACATTCAGTTGTTAAATTATAAGTGCTTAAGTAACAGTCTTTTATTATACTTTATATCTCTTTTTTTCAGTTTACTTTGTTCAGATAATACTTTTTTAAAAGCATACCTAGGTAGGTCAGAAACAGCAAAGCACTACAGGGAGCTGCTGATTGGTGACTAAACTCATATGTCTCCTGTCATTGGCTCACCTGATGTGTTCAGCTAGGCCCCAGTAGTTTATTAATGCAATGGAGCAGACTTAAAGGGACATTCCAGTCAAAATTTAAATGCACATAGATTAATTACATCTTTGAAAAGAAAGATATTTGCAATGTACATCTATTAGCAAAAATGCTTCTAGTAAAAGTTATCACTGTTTTTTAAATACTGCAGCTGCTCAGATCATCAGTAGGGCTTGTATATGTCAGCAATTAACAAACTGAGTCATTACCAGATGGTACAAGCACCTTATGCTCTCTGAGCAACTGCTGTGTTTAAAATGCTGGTGCACCGTGCATACTTAAATACACTTTTGTAACAGCTATAGCTTTTATTAGAAGTATTTTTGTTAATGCATGTATATTATAAAGTTTCTTCTGTTCAATACTGAAATGCACCCATGTGGTTTCCAATTTTGGCTGGAATATCCCTTTAAAGGGACATTCCAGCCAAAATTGGAATCCCCGTGGATGCATTTTAGTTTCAAATAGAATTTTTTTTTCTAATATATTTGTAATATCAAAAAATGCTTCTAATAAACGATATAGCTGTTTAAAAGTGTATTTAAGTATGCACCGTGCACCAGCATTTTAAACACATTACTTGCTCAGAGAGCCTAAGGTTCTTGTATCATCTGGTAATGATTCAATTTGTTAATTATTGACAAGATACAAACCCCACTGATGATCTGAGCAGCTGCAGTATTTAAAATGCTGTTGCACTGACAATATCTAGCTATGCTTCACATGCACATGCAGAGAACAATGTTAACACTAAAACAGTAATAATTTTTACTGGAACCATTTTTACATCTATATTGCAAATATGTTTCTATTCAAAGATGTAATAAATCTATGTGCAGTTAAATTTTGACTCAAATGTCCCTTTAAAGATGTGCTTCGCCCTTTACAGGAGTTAAAACATAATTATATATAATCGCACAATAATAAAATGCATTACAGTATTTTCTTTGTATCTTTCATATGCCTTTAAAAGATACCATAGCTCCAAAAATATGAATTTAGAATAAAAATCCCACACGTTCTAAAGCTATATTTAAAAACAAGGCCACAGACATATTTTTTTCCCCATCTCTGCAGAGACCTGTGCAAAACCGACTGAAATGAAATTGAAAATAGACTTTCTTGCTCATTCTGCGTTTCCCAACTTAATATTAAATGCAATATAAAAAAAAGAGAACAACACTTTAAGCTGAAAACATAAAAAGTATATGGCTATTGCTGTAAAGGAGAAGCCTATTAAACTGGACAAATTACATCCCAGGGCCTATTATAGTATATTGATACACTGTGATATATTAAATGTGGCTGAGAAATAATAAGAAAATCGCTTGGAATCACAGTCACAGTTAAACTAAACGGAAAAAAGTAGAATATTGCACGGTGCAAAGCAAATTAATGAAAATTGGATGGAAAGCGCACATATATAGAAGGAAAAAAAAAAAAGCTTTATTGCATTTTATTATTTGATTTTAGCTCGTAAGTAGCAAGATTCTGTTACCTATTTTTTTTTTTTAAATAAAGCAATGCGCTGTTACAGATGAGCGTATGACAGCTACGCTACGTGTTAATAAGAGAAATTGCTACATATGAAAAAAATAGCACATCATTTGGAAGACAACTTAGTGAACAAAGTTAGGCTAACTTAGTAAAGAAAAAAAAAAACAACAGCAACGACATTGGTTTTTAAACCATGTCCTGGAGTGAAGGCCAAATAAGTGCAAATGGAAATTTCTGCACTAATTAGAAAGAATATTTTAATCCCATTTAAATAAAAAATAAGATTAATGCAAAATACTCCAATAAGACCCTAATGACAAAATAGGTAATGAAGAGAGAAACTCCAGGGTTCGAACCAGGAAACCCTAAAATAAAATAATCTTGCACATCTTCATTCTTCACCTACCTCCAGCGGAGGAAAACACAAGACTGATTACCATAGAGGTGGAAGGGTTTATATAGAGCTCTGAGGCTTGGGAATCTTTGCCTCCTCCTAGTGGCAGGAAAGGTAATTCCAAGGAGTAATGGATTGTGGACTTTTATCACCTATATCAGTGTTTCTCAAATGCGGTTCTCAAGTACCCCCAACAGGCCAGGTTTTCATTATAGCTGAACCAGTGCACAGGTGAAATAATCAGCTGACGGGTGAGAGCAAGTTAGTAGCCATGGTTACTGGTCAGCTGATTATTTCACCTGTGCACTGGTTCAGCTATAATGAAAACTAGAGTTGGAACAACTAATCAAAATAATTGATAATAATCGATTATGAAAATAGATGTCAACGAATCTTATAATCGATTAGTTGGTTTACGATTACTTGGTTTGCACACATCACCAGCTGCTTCACTCCGATCAACTCCTGCACATGGTATTGTGTTTTATGCTTGTGTCCTTAGCCTAAATTACGGCTACAGATGTTTACTTTTCACTTTTTCAGGATAGTATAAGTTTCTTTTTAAGTATATAACTACTCCTGGCTTATGTGGAACCCAGAAATAATAGAAATCATCATTTGCATTGTTTATATTGAATCAGGTGATTTGGGACTATGCTTTGCATAATATAAATTGTTATTTGTAGCAGATTCAGCCTCTAAGTATATATTTATTTATTTTAAGAGCAGGCTAGATTTTTTTTCCTAACCTTATAGCTGGTTATTTACCACTGCATATAGAAGTTTAAGATATTTTTATGCTAGAATGAAGTCCAGGTTTACTTTACTGAGAGGCCCCATGCCAAGGAAAAAATCACTTTAAATTGGTGGAACTAAATATCCCACCTTGGCAAAACCCTACTTATGCATCTCAGGCACCTCAACACCATCATAGCTCCTCTTCTCTGCTGCAGGCAAAATAGCTTGCAAAAAGAGAGCCGGCCTCAGCCAGGAGCATGTGGTCATGTTGACATTTTTTGCATTTCAATGCAAAGTTCCTAACAGAATGTTATAAACAGTGATAGTCTACCTCTTTCTAGCTCTACCTCTTTTCAAAAAGTTTGTGGTTTGGTTTTGCTTGATTATAAAAATGTGCTCTGCTGCTTACAAATTGGACAAACAGTTGTGCTAATGTAAAGTTTTAGTCTGAAGTGTGGAATTTATTTTAAATACAGGAACAAAATAGATTTTTTTTTAATCGATTAGTCGATTAATCGAAAAAATAATCGGCCGATTAATCGATTAAGAAAATAATCATTATTTGCAGCCCTAATGAAAACCTGGACTGTGGTTGAGAAACACTGACCTATATGAAAGAAAAAACAACGGCAACAACATAGGTATGACCTCTGTTTCCTATATTGTTTGCAAAATGCCAGTTGTCCATTGCAAAAAAAATGGAAGATTTGCAGGTGACAGTGCCCCCTCTGCAAACCCCACCTTAAAGGGACAGTCAAATCAAAATTAAACTTTCATCATTCAGGTAGAGCACACAATTTTAAACAAATTTCCAATTCACTTCCATTATCTTAATGTGTACAATATATTTTTATATGCACACTTTCTGAGGCACCAGCTCCTACTGAGCATGTGCAAGATTTACAGGCTATAAGTATATGCATTTTGTGATTGGCTGATGGCTGTCACATGATGCATTAGGAAGCTAAATGTAACTAGCTTCAGAAAAAAAAAATCTACTTATTTAAAATAAGCGCTTTGGCATAGACTTCTTATTATGCATTTACTGAGAATGCAATTCTACTTGCACCCCTGGGCTATGCCATATACTGTACAAGAAACCAGTGCATCTAAACCATTTTCTGCTAACAACACACAAAGCAATAATTGCACCCACATTTGGCTGGCAGCAACATACACAAAGCAATTAATTTACCATGGATTTCCCATATACTCTACACTGACTGCCAGCAACACACACAGAGCAGGGTCTTTACACTCACCTTGATTGTCAGTAAAAAAACAGATAAAACAAAAAAAAACAGAGCAGAAATGTTACCCTCAGTGGCTACATACAGAGCATCTTTTGAATGGCAGTAATTGATTGCTTTTATTTCTTGGCTGCCCATAACACACAGATTAAAAACAGGCTCAGTATCTAATTCCTGGCACAATATTTGTAATGGATAGAGGCATAGAACGCTTTGGAAAATGTAGGTGCTACATTTAAAGGGACATGAAACCAAAAAGCTGTCTTTAGTGATTCAGACAAAGCAAACAATTAAAAAAAATAAAGTTTCCTGTTTATGTCTAGTATCAAATTTGTTTTGTTTTCATCATATTCCTTATTGAAGAGGTACCTAGGTTGGCATCTGGTGCACTACATGGTAGGAAATAGTGTTCTTGCAAATGGGTAACATTCTTGCAAAACTGCTACCATATAGTGTTCCAGACACGTGCACTCTCCTGAGATCACAGCCCTGCGTTTCAACAAAAGATACCAAGAGAACAAAGCAAAAGTTAGAATTTAAGTAAATTAGAAAGCTGTTTAAAATGATATGCTCTATCTGAATTGTGAAAGAAACATTTGGGATGTAACGTTGCTTTAAAGGTTCATGTATGGAATTTACTGGGCAGTGAATAACAAAGAATATGAAAAGCAGTAACATCGCATATTTCAGGGCATGAGCTACAGATTTCACCAAGACTCACTCTCAGATTTAAAGTGCATGGTCACAATTTGAATTAACTCTTTCAGTGCTAAGCACTTTCCTGCTAAGTTTAATTTTTTTTTTGTGCTTTGTTTTTTTATCATTGGTTTTCTAAATTCCACTGAGTTTATGTTAAGCAATTGAAGCTGCTATGTTTAAACTTAAAGGGACAGTTTACTCAAAAATGTTCCCCCTCTTTAATTTGTTCCCAATGATCCACTTTACCTGCTGGGGTGTATTAAATTGTTAACAAGTATTTCCATTATCCTTATAATGGCATTTGAAATAGATTATTTACCTAAAACATTTTTTTTTTTACAGATCCCCAACCGTTAGAAAGGTTAGGCGATTACCTTTCCAACGGTGGGTCTTGGGGGTCTGTAGCTGCTTAGATGCCTGAGATACAGGCTTCTAAACAGCATGCCCCCTTTCTCTATACTTTGCATTGTCCATTATAAATAAAGTTGCGCAGTGACGTCACCGCACAAAACGTGAAGCCCTGGCGATGCCTGTCACTATACAGGCCCGATCCCCGGGGTAGGAGCAGGTGGAAGCCTCCAGATCTCCCTCAAGGTGGGAGAGTGCTAGCGATGGCTCTGAGCCGTCATTCGCACCTGAGTGAGACAATTTACGATGGCTCAGAGCCATCGTTAGCACTCAAGAGGTTAAACATTTTTGCAATATACTTTCATTAAACAAAAGTGCTTCTAGTAAAAGTTATTATTACTGTTTTTCTTCGGCATATGCAAATATCCTGTGAGGCAGGTTCCCCAGTATTCAAACACCATGCCTGGTCAGAGAGCTGGTGGTGTGTATCACTTCTGGATATGTAATATTAAACGTTTAATTATGTGTAGTTAGAAAAAAAAATGCAATATACTTTCATTATTTATTTTGTCCCCTTTTACTGTAATTTAACGCAGAAAATCATTGGTTTTCTAAATTCCACTTAGTTTATGTTAAGTAATTGAAGTTGCTATGTTTAAACTTAAAGGGACAGTTTACTAAAAAATCTTCCCCACTTTAATTTGTTCCCAATGATCCACTTTACCTGCTGGGGTGTATTAAATTGTTTACAAGTATTTCCATTACCCTTATAATGGCATTTGGAATAGAGTATTTAGCCTGTGGTATCTCCACCCATCCTGAAAGTTTTTGGCCTCAAGGCCAAGCTGTGTTAACACAGCCAGTAGAAGAAATTACACTCCCAGTGGGGTATAGAAGAGATAAGGTAATAAAATGTTAATTTTCCATTGTTCTCTCCAAGTATTGGTCTTTGGTTTATGGACAGATATAAGATAAATAAGCATTTATATGTACACAATATGATAAAGTAATGATAACTGATTATACCTTCAAGCACAACCCATTTTATTAGGGTTGTGGCTTCAAAACAAAAAATCAGCTATTTCATATACACAAATAAGCCTTAAAAAAAGCAAATCTCATACATTTTAGGGGCACTGAACCCAATTTTTTTCTTTCGTGATTCAGATAGAGCATGCAATTTTAAGCAACTTTCTAATTTACTCCTATTATCAATTTCTCTTCATTTTCTTGCTATCCTTATTTGAAAAAGAAGGCCAAGGAGCCAGCAAATTTTTGGTTCAGAACCATGGACAGCACTTGTTTATCGGTGCTGTATAATCAGCAAGGACAACTTAGGTTGTTCACCAAAAATGGGCCGGCATCTAAACTTACATTCTTGCTTTTTCAAATAAACATACCAAGAGAATGAAGAAAAATTGATAATAGGAGTAAATTAGAAAGTTGCTTAAAATTGCATGCTCTATCTGAATCACAAAAGAAAAAAATTGGGTTCAGTGTCCCTTTAAGGGAAAAAAACATTTTATAGTATACTGTCCCTTTAAGTTTTAACCTTATCTCACTCTCCTGCCGCAAACAATTAGAGACAGATATACAATAGGAAATGGAATAGGCTAATCCAAACTATTTTATTGCCTGGTTTATATACCTTTCCCTAATTGTACTTAGAAGAAGACAAAGATAAATAGAAAACTAGTTCAAACATTAGTTTATAGATTCTAGAATCTAGAGCACTTTAAAGAAACTTAACTTATACACTAAAATCTTTAATATTTATTCTAATATAATGATAAAAATACATCTACATATTTCTCTAAGGCTAATCTTTGATTTTAATACATCAATGGTTCCCAAAGTGGGCAGTAATCTCACTGGGGGGGCACAGTGGGATTAATGAGGGGGGCACTAATAGGCATAAGAGGTGAAAGGGGACACTAGGATTCCCATGGGGGGCGCTAGCGGGAAAGGAAGAGGATGCTAGTGGTTCCTCCAAGTATTATTATTATAATTTGTTGTGCTTTATTCTAGATGCACAAAGCAAAACAACTTTCAAACTTTGTATTTCACTTGTTACTGCTCTTTACCAAGGCTGTTTCTTCTATGATAGTTCAGGTTTATTAGCAACTTACACTTTCTCTCACTACAAAAAATTGCAGCCAATTGTACTGTAGGCTCACATTCTTTGTTTTGCCCGCACTGTAAATTAGCATGGATAATACACATTAAAGGGACAGTTAAGTCCAAAAAAGACTTTCATGATTCAAATAGGGCATGCCATTTTAAACAACTTTCCAATTTACTTTTATCACCAATTTTGCTTTGTTCTCTTGGTATTCTTAGTTGAAATCTAAACCTAGGAGGTTCATATGCTAATTTCTTAGACCTTAGAACTTGAAGGCCGCCTCTAATTTAAATGCATTTTGATAGTTTTTCACTACTAGAGGGCATTAGTTTATGTGTTTCATATAGATAACATTGAGCTCATGCATGTGAATTTACCGTGGAGTGAGCACTGATTGGCTGAAATGCAAGTCTGTCAAAAGAACTGAAATAAGGAGGCAGTTTGCCGAGGCTTAGATACAAGGTAATCGCAGAGGTAAAAAGTGTATTAATATAACCGTGTTGGTTATGCAAAACTGGGGAATCAGTAATTAAGGGATTATCTTTCTTTTAAAACAACAACAATTCTGGTGCTGACTGTCCCTTTAACTGCACAGTTTAGAATCATTGTGTAGTAGCAGGAAACACAACAAATGCCAGTTGCACTTGTCTGAGTAGCTTTGTACACAGTCAAACATCTACGGATTTTAATAGACATCTCCAGATTTCTGACTATGGCAATTTAAAGGGACATGAAATCCAAATTATTTTCTTTTGTGATTCAGAAAGAAAATACAACTTTAAAAAAAAGTTTCCAATTTACTTCTATTAACACATTTGCTTTATTTTCATGTTATTCTTTGTAGAAGAGATATCTAAATAGGTAGCGTGCACATGTCTGAAGGACTACATGACAGGAAATAGTGCTGCCAAATAGTGCCCTAACTAATGTATAAAACTGCTGCCATATAGTGATAGAAACCTGTGCACACTCCTAAACCCTTCCTGATTTCAAAATAATAATAATAATAAATGACAAGAAAACTTAGACGATTTGGCAATAGAAGTAAATTGGAAGCTGATTTAAACCAATTAAAATCATAAAAAATGTTTAGGGGGTTTTATGTCCCTTTAAGACCCCTGATAAGAAACATAAAACCAGATATTAGGAAACTGGTATTACTTCATCAATTTTTATCAATTGGATTAACAGTTTTTGAAAAACTAAAAGGTACAGTCTACTCCAGAATTGTTATCCGTTAAAAGGATAGATAATCCCTTTATTACCCATTCCCCAGTTTTGCATAACTAACACAGTTATATTAATATACTTTTTATCTCTGTGATTACCTTGTATCTAAGCCTCTGCAGACTGCCCTCTTATCTCAGTTCTTTTGACACACTTGCATTTTAGCCAATCAGAGCTGACTCGTAAGTAACTCCACGGGTGTATAGCACAATCTATATGGCGTGCATGAACTAGCACTGTCTAGCTGTGGAAAAACTGTCAAAATGAATAGGTGCATAGCAGCAGCAATGTAGTATTAGGGACTTTTGTAAATGGTTCACCAGATGTGTTCAGCTAGCTCCCAATCTGTTTCATTATGTTGCATGGGTTAAACACATAGTTATAAGCAAGCAATAGAGCAATAATAAAATGCTCTAACATTTAAGAGCATTTTCTTTTTCGCACGTATGTCTCTTCAGATACATAAGACTACAATATAATTGTGGGGAAAAAAGAACCGTGCCTGAAGACTATTTTGTTGATTTTAGTTAGAAACCTGTATATATAAAGAAACAGTACAGCTAATTGGGTCAAATCTTTTGAGAATATAAAACACAAACTTGCCTAATTGGTTTGCAACAACAAAGATTCCTGTGTTTTTTTTTATTTGTTTTTGGTTAAACAAACATAACCTAAGTGTCAAGGTCAAAGAAAAAGAAAAAAAGATTAAACAAGTCAGATTTTTAAAACATCTTTCCCAAGCTAAACCCATTTCCTATCTTTTGTTAAAGAGTGCAATTTTTCAGGTTTATATGGAATGTCACAATTTCATTCTAAAATATAATCTTCAAGATAGAACGTTCGCTGTCCCCATTTTCAATCTCCAAAGTTAATACAGAAATTTATATTCCTTGCTCCCAACCATGCTCCTTTAAATTAAGAGGCGTAATTACAAACATCGCTTGCTGCAAACGAATAGAACGCCAAGGGAGAAAAAGCTGTCAGACCCAGACACATAGAGATACCCCCCCCCTCATTCGTTATCCCTCTCACTGGAGGTGTCTGAATAAGAAGCAGTTGCTATCTTTTCCATTAGCAACAATTGTTTGCAACTAAAATCTGCAGCCAGACCATGTATATGAATAAGAGAGACAAAAAAATATTAAATAAATAAAACTTTTGCATGAGTTGGCTCGTGATAAAGCTACTTACATATGCCAATTTTATTTCTATTTTTTTCTCCCATCTTGAGAAAAAGAAAATGTTCTGTATAACGAAGCAACAACAGGGAAACCTGCCAGCATCTTATCAGAACGTAACAATGGGGATTTTACAGTGCGCTGGACGATTAAGGTTGCACAGTAACAAAAAGAAAGATGATCTCCGTTTGGTCTGTCTAAAGACTGAATGGTGTTGGTTATATTGAATGATCTTTTTTTTTTATTATCATTTGTGGTAAAGCAGAAAATGAGATTTATAACAATGTTGTGTAGGAAACAAAAGATGTAGAAAACTTATTTGATCTTTAAAGGGACAGTAAAGAAAAAATGAAAGGATTATAATTCCGATAGAACGTGCAATTTGAAACAACTTTCCAATTGATTCTGTTTTCAATGTTGCCTATTTCTCATTCTATCCTTTGTTAACTGGACCGTATAGACCAATTGTCATATAACTGCATGTAATAGACACTATATAAAGAATATGCACAGATACTGATATAACAATCTAGTATAAAAGCAAAAAAACTTATTTAGAAGCTCCCAGTTTAGCACTGTTGATGAGGTTAGACTGGGACACCCAGTGAAAGGGGCTGGGAAAGCAGTAAGAGCAGACACTCCCACTCTTCTGCATATGAAAAGACCCATTACACAACCAAGAGTCTGTTGACATCAGTATACATCTAAAAATTGGGGGCTTGGTTAGGAGTCTGAAAATCAGCACAATGTTATTTAAAAATAAGCAAAACTATAAATGTTACAAAAACCACTCCCAGATGGGCTATATAAATGAATCATCTACAAAGCATTTATGCAAAGATAAATCTAGTGTACAATGTCCCTTTAAAGAGTAATCCTAAGTGAGCTTAGAGGGCCATTATACACTAGATTTTTCTTTGCATAAATGTTTTGTAGATGATATATTTATATAGTTTATTTTTTTTTAAAAAAAAATGTATAGTTTTGTTTATTTTTACATAACATTGTGCTGATTTTCAGACTCCTAACCAAGCACCAAAGTTGTAGGAGAATACTGACGTATACAGACTCCAGCTTGTTCCTGTTTGTGTAAAGGGTCTTTTCATATGCAAAGGAAGGGGTAGGGGGGTGTCTGCTATTTCCCACTTGCAGTGGGTGTTCCAGCTACCTTTTTAACAGAGCTAAACTGGGAGCTTCTAAGTAAGTTTTTAAACGGTTTTATACTGGATTTTTATATCAGCATCTGTGCATATTATTTTTTATAGTAGTGTCTTACATGCAGTTATATGAAAATTGGTGTATACTGTCCCTTTAAAAGTGTGCACATGTCTTTAGTTATCTGGCAGCAATAACTATAGCGATGTTATACATAGTTGCAAACACTGCTGCCATTTTTTTGTCTGTAGCATTTTGTGGCAGCTGTGTCTGCAATTATGTATAACATTGCTATAGTTATTGCTGCCAGATAACTAAAGACACGTGCACGCTCCTGAGCACACCTAGGATTACTACAGAGACTACGTTTTAAATTGACCTCCCCATTAACTGTTTATTATTTGTAGTAATATTGCTTTGTAGTGTACATTTCCAGTATCAGAAAGTTGTGGGGTCTTTTTGCCATTGCGCTCATAGATGTTTGATTAGCTCAGGCATGTTTTTTTTTTATTTTTTAACTTGGAACTAATGGGAGAGACAATAAGATAAACATAAACAAGGTGTTTTTCAAGGGTAATGTTCATAGATAACACAGGAAAGCAAATTGTGCTAACAAAATGACAGGTTTAAGGCAAGTAAACATTTTGAGATTGTGATACAAGATACTTCATTATTTCTAGGGAGAAAAAAACTTTGCATTATACTTATATTATTAATTTTATCTCACATATACACACCCTCTGACC
>NC_069509.1:148434278-148481778 GCF_027579735.1 Bombina bombina | reverse complement strand
GTGGCCCTTTCCCCCAGTGATGTCTGAAATAATCTCTTTCAAATCAGGTCCAAATAAAGTTTTACCTTTGAAAGGAATGTTAAGCAATTTTGTCTTGGATGACACATCCGCTGACCAAGACTTTAGCCAAAGCGCTCTGCGCGCCACGATAGCAAACCCTGAATTTTTCGCCGCTAATTTTGCTAATTGCAAAGCGGCATCTAAAATAAAAGAGTTAGCCAATTTAAGTGCGTGAACTCTGTCCATAACCTCCTCATATGGAGTTTCTCTACTGAGCGACTTTTCTAGTTCCTCGAACCAGAACCACGCTGGTTGACAGGAACAATGCATGAAATTGGTTGTAGAAGGTAGCCTTGCTGTACAAAAATCTTTTTAAGCAAACCTTCCAATTTTTTATCCATAGGATCTTTGAAAGCACAACTATCTTCGATAGGAATAGTAGTGCGTTTGTTTAGAGTAGAAACTGCCCCCTCGACCTTGGGGACTGTCTGCCATAAGTCCTTTCTGGGGTCGACCATAGGAAATAATTTCTTAAATATAGGGGGAGGAACAAAAGGTATGCTGGGCTTTTCCCACTCTTTATTTACTATGTCCGCCACAAGTGGCAGGAGTGATCCTCCGCCCATTGAATTATTTTGGTCACTTCTTTCATCGCCAGGGAACTCTTTGTTCCCCCTTGATGATTGATATAAGCAACAGTCGTCATGTTGTCTGATTGGAACCTTATGAATTTGGCCTTTGCTAGTTGAGGCCAAGCTCTGAGAGCATTGAATATCGCTCTCAGTTCCAGAATGTATATCGGGAGAAGAGACTCCTCCCGAGACCATAGACCCTGAGCTTTCAGGGATTCCCAGACCGCACCCCAGCCCACTAAACTGGCGTCGGTCGTGACAATGACCCACTCTGGCCTGCGGAAGCTCATTCCCTGAGACAGATGGTCCAGGGTCAGCCACCAACGGGTTTATTTTTAGCCTTAAAAGACCTATCCTGTGGAAGGGCGTGGCCCTTTCCCCCAGTGATGTCTGAAATAATCTCTTTCAAATCAGGTCCAAATAAAGTTTTACCTTTGAAAGGAATGTTAAGCAATTTTGTCTTGGATGACACATCCGCTGACCAAGACTTTAGCCAAAGCGCTCTGCGCGCCACGATAGCAAACCCTGAATTTTTTTGCCGCTAATTTTGCTAATTGCAAAGCGGCATCTAAAATAAAAGAGTTAGCCAATTTAAGTGCGTGAACTCTGTCCATAACCTCCTCATATGGAGTTTCTCTACTGAGCGACTTTTCTAGTTCCTCGAACCAGAACCACGCTGGTTGACAGGAACAATGCATGAAATTGGTTGTAGAAGGTAGCCTTGCTGTACAAAAATCTTTTTAAGCAAACCTTCCAATTTTTTATCCATAGGATCTTTGAAAGCACAACTATCTTCGATAGGAATAGTAGTGCTTTTGTTTAGAGTAGAAACTGCCCCCTCGACCTTGGGGACTGTCTGCCATAAGTCCTTTCTGGGGTCGACCATAGGAAATAATTTCTTAAATATAGGGGGAGGAACAAAAGGTATGCTGGGCTTTTCCCACTCTTTATTTACTATGTCCGCCACAAGTGGCAGGAGTGATCCTCCGCCCATTGAATTATTTTGGTCACTTCTTTCATCGCCAGGGAACTCTTTGTTCCCCCTTGATGATTGATATAAGCAACAGTCATCATGTTGTCTGATTGGAACCTTATGAATTTGGCCTTTGCTAGTTGAGGCCAAGCTCTGAGAGCATTGAATATCGCTCTCAGTTCCAGAATGTATATCGGGAGAAGAGACTCCTCCCGAGACCATAGACCCTGAGCTTTCAGGGATTCCCAGACCGCACCCCAGCCCACTAAACTGGCGTCGGTCGTGACAATGACCCACTCTGGCCTGCGGAAGCTCATTCCCTGAGACAGATGGTCCAGGGTCAGCCACCAACGGAGTGAATCTCTGGTCTTTTGATCTACTTGAATCATTGGAGACAAGTCTGTATAATCCCCATTCCACTGTTTGAGCATGCACAGTTGTAATGGTCTTAGATGAATTCGTGCAAAAGGAACTATGTCCATTGTTGCAACCATCAATCCTATTACTTCCATGCACTGCGCTATGGAAGGACGAGGAACAGAATGAAGCACTTGACAAGAGCTTAAAAGTTTTGATTTTCTGACCTCTGTCAGAAAAATCCTCATTTCTAAGGAATCTATTATTGTTCCCAAGAAGGGAACTCTTGTTGACGGGGACAGAGAACTCTTTTCTTTGTTCACCTTCCATCCGTGAGATGTGAGAAAGGCTAGAACGATGTCCGTATGAGCCTTTGACAGGGACGACGCTTGTATTAGAATGTCGTCCAAGTAAGGTACTACTGCAATGCCCCTTGGTCTTAGAACCGCTAGAAGGGACCCTAGCACCTTTGTGAAAATCCTTGGAGCAGTGGCTAATCCGAATGGAAGAGCCACAAACTGGTAATGTTTGTCCAGAAAAGCGAACCTTAGGAACTGATGATGTTCCTTGTGGATAGGGATATGTAGGTACGCATCATTTAGATCCACGGTAGTCATAAATTGACTTTCCTGGATGGTGGGTAGAATCGTTCGAATGGTTTCCATTTTGAACGATGGTACCCTGAGAAATTTGTTTAGGATCTTCAAATCCAAAATTGGTCTGAACGTTCCCTCTTTTTTGGGAACTACGAACAGATTGGAATAAAATCCCATTCCTTGTTCCTTTATTGGAACTGGGTGTATCACTCCCATCTTTAACAGGTCTTCTACACAATGTAAGAATGCCTGTCTCTTTATTTGGTTTGAGGATAAGTGAGACTTGTGGAACCTTCCCCTTGGGGGTAGTTCCTTGAATTCCAGGAGATAACCTTGAGAAACTATTTCTAGCACCCAAGGATCCTGAACATCTCTTGCCCAAGCCTGAGCAAAGAGAGAAAGTCTGCCCCCCACCAGATCCGGTCCCGGATCGGGGGCTACTCCTTCATGCTGTTTTGTTAGCAGTGGCAGGCTTCTTGGCCTGCTTACCCTTGTTCCAGCCTTGCATTGGTTTCCAGGCTGGTTTGGGTTGTGAGTCATTACCCTCTTGCTTAGAGGATGCAGAATTAGAGGCTGGTCCATTTCTGCGAAAGGGACGAAAATTAGGTTTATTTTTAGCCTTAAAAGACCTATCCCTGTGGAAGGGCGTGGCCCTTTCCCCCAGTGATGTCTGAAATAATCTCTTTCAAATCAGGTCCAAATAAAGTTTTACCTTTGAAAGGAATGTTAAGCAATTTTGTCTTGGATGACACATCCGCTGACCAAGACTTTAGCCAAAGCGCTCTGCGCGCCACGATAGCAAACCCTGAATTTTTCGCCGCTAATTTTGCTAATTGCAAAGCGGCATCTAAAATAAAAGAGTTAGCCAATTTAAGTGCGTGAACTCTGTCCATAACCTCCTCATATGGAGTTTCTCTACTGAGCGACTTTTCTAGTTCCTCGAACCAGAACCACGCTGGTTGACAGGAACAATGCATGAAATTGGTTGTAGAAGGTAGCCTTGCTGTACAAAAATCTTTTTAAGCAAACCTTCCAATTTTTTATCCATAGGATCTTTGAAAGCACAACTATCTTCGATAGGAATAGTAGTGCGTTTGTTTAGAGTAGAAACTGCCCCCTCGACCTTGGGGACTGTCTGCCATAAGTCCTTTCTGGGGTCGACCATAGGAAATAATTTCTTAAATATAGGGGGAGGAACAAAAGGTATGCTGGGCTTTTCCCACTCTTTATTTACTATGTCCGCCACCCGATTGGGTATAGGAAAAGCGTCGGGGGGCACCGGAACCTCTAGGAACCTGTCCATCTTGCATAATTTCTCTGGAATGACCAAATTGTCACAATCATCCAGAGTAGATAACACCTCCTTAAGCAGTACGCGGAGATGTTCTAATTTAAATTTAAATGTCACAACATCAGGTTCAGCTTGATGAGGAATTTTTCCTGAATCTGAAATTTCTCCCTCAGACAAAACCTCCCTCATGGCCCCTTCAGATTGGTGTGAGGGTATGACAGAACAATTATCATCAGCGTCCTCTTGCTCTTCAGTGTTTAAAACAGAGCAATCGCGCTCTCTCTGATAAGTAGGCATTTTGGATAAAAGATTTGCTATGGAGTTATCCATTACAGCCGTTAATTGTTGCATGGTAATAAGTATTGGTGCACTAGATGTACTAGGGGCCTCCTGCATGGGCAAAACTGGTGTAGACACAGTAGGAGATGATGTACTATCATGTTTACTCCCCTCATTTGAGGAATCATCTTGGGCAATATCATTATTTGTGGCAGTACTGTCCTTACTTTGTTTGGACGCTATGGCACAATTATCACATAAATTTAAATGGGGAGATACATTGGCTTTCATACATATAGAACATATTTTATCTGAAGGTACAGACATGTTAGACAGGCTTAAACTTGTCAACAAAGCACAAAAAAACGTTTTAAAATAAAACCGTTACTGTCACTTTAAATTTCAAACAGAAAACACTTTATTACTGAATATGTGAAAAAGTATGAAGGAATTGTTCAAAAATTACCAAAATTTCACCACAGTGTCTTAAAGCCTTAAAAGTATTGCACACCAAATTTCAGAGCTTTAACCCTTAAAATAACGGAACCGGAGCCGTTTTTCAATTTAACCCCTATACAGTCCCAGATATAGTCTTTGCTAAGACCCAACCAAGCCCTGAGGGGAATACGATACCAAATGACGCCTTCTATAAGCTTTTTCAGAGATTCTTAGATCCTCACACATGCATCTGCATGCCCTGCTCTCAAAAAACAACTGCGCATTAATGGCGCGAAAATGAGGCTCAGTCTATGACTAGAAAGGCCCCCTGACTGAAAAAGGTGTCCAATACAGTGCCTGCCGTTTTATAAACGTTCCCCAAGATTATAAATGCCAATTATTAGCCTAAATCTGAATAATATGCACAAATAAAGCAATCGATTTAGCCCATAAAAATGTCTACCAGTTTTTTAGCCCATAATAAGCCCTTTATTCTGTTTGTTTTTGACTAAGAAAATGGCTTACCGGTCCCCATGAGGGGAAATGACAGCCTTCCAGCATTACACAGTCTTGTTAGAAATATGGCTAGTCATACCTTAAGCAGAAAAGTCTGCTAACTGTTTCCCCCAACTGAAGTTACTTCATCTCAACAGTCCTATGTGGAAACAGCAACCGATTTTAGTTACTGTCTGCTAAAATCATCTTCCTCTTACAAACAGAAATCTTCATCCTTTTCTGTTTCAGAGTAAATAGTACATACCAGCACTATTTTAAAATAACAAACACTTGATAGAAGAATAAAAACTACATTTAAACACCAAAAAAACTCTTAACCATCTCCGTGGAGATGTTGCCTGTGCAACGGCAAAGAGAATGACTGGGGTGGGCGGAGCCTAGGAGGGATCATGTGACCAGCTTTGCTGGGACTCTTTGCCATTTCCTGTTGGGGAAGAGAATATCCCACAAGTAAGGATGACGCCGTGGACCGGACACACCAATGTTGGAGAAAACATGTTTTCTTTCATATAGGTGTCGAGAGTCCACAAGCTAGTTACTGATGGGATGTAATACTCAAAATGTGGAAGTCCACGAGTAACTATAGAGGGAGGGATAAAATAAAAACAGCTATTTCCGCTGAGAAATTAAATTAAAAATAATAATAATAAAGTTTTCTTTAAAATTAAAAAAAAAACTTAAATCATAGGCACTAGAATCAAACTGAGACAGCTGCCTGAAGGACCTTTCTACCAAAAGCTGCTCCTGAAGAAGCAAAAACATTAAAATAGTAACATTTAGTAAAGGTATGCAAAGAAGACCAAGTGACTGCTTTGCAGATTTGATCAACTGAAGCTTCATTCTTGAAAGCCCAAGATGTGGCAACTGATCTTGTAGAATGAGCTGTTATTGTCTGAGGCGAAGACTGCCCCGCCTCCAATGCATAGGCTCAAAAGGAGGAGCCTGCAAACTCTTTAATACCAAACTTAGACTCCAAGGAGGAGAGATAGATTTAATAACAGGTTTGATACAAGTAACAGCCTGTACGAAACAGTGAACATCAGGAAGATTAGCAATCTTTCTGTGAAATAAACAGAAAGAGCAGAGATCTGTCCTTTCAGAGTATTGGCATAGAAACCTTTATCCAAACCATCCTGAAGAAACTGTAGAATCCTAGGAATTCTAAAAGAATGCTAAGAATAATCATGAAACATAGGTTTTCCAAACCTTGTGATATATTTTTCTTGAAATAGGCTTAGAGCCTGTATCATAATGTTAATCACAGAGAAACCTCTATGACTAAGGACCAAGTGTTCAATTTCCATGCCTTCAAATTTAGAGATTTGAGATACAGATGGAAAAAGAGGCCTTGAGACAGAAGGTCTGGTCTTAAAAGGAAGTGACAAAGGTTGGCAACTGGACATTCGGACAAGGTCTGCATACCAGAACCTATGAGGCCATGCTGGTGCTATCAGAAACACATAAGGTTGTTTCATTATGATCTTTGACTTCACTCTTGGAAGAAGAATCAGAGGTTTAAAAATGTAAGCAGGTTGGTAATACTGCTAGAACTGCTAGAGCATCCATAAATCCTGCCTGGACCTGAAGAGGTATCTGGGAAAATTCTTGTTTAGATGAGAGGCCATCAGATCTATGTCTGGAAGACCCCACATCTGCACAATCTGATAGAACACATCAGGATGGAGAGACCACTCCCCCGGATGTAGAGTCTGACGGCTGAGATAATACGCTTCCCAATTGTCTACACCTGGTATATGAATTGCAGTGATTAGACAAGAGTTGGATTCCACCCCAAGAAAGTATTAGAAATATTTCTTTCATTGCTAGGCGACTGCGAGTCCCCCTTGATGATTGACATATGCCACTGTTGTGACATTGTCTGTTTGAAACCAAATATACAATTCTCTCTTTAATAGAGGCCAAGCATGAAGAGTTCTAAGATATTGATTGGTAACCTTGCATCTCGAGGATTCCAAACTACTTGTGCTGTCAGAAACCACCAAACAGCTCCCCAATTTGTGAGACTTGCATCTGTTGTGATCACAGTCCAGGTAGGACGAACAAAGGAGGCCCCTTGAACAATAAGGTGATGGTTTAACCACCAAGTCAGAGAGAGTTGAGTGTTGGGATTTAAGTATACCAATTGTGATATCTGAGTATACCAGTTGTGATATCTGAGTATAATCCCTGCACCACTGGTGCAACATGCAAAAGTCTCATATGAAAATTACCAAAAGGGATTGCGTCCGATGCTGCAATCATGAGACCTAAAACTTCCATGCACATAGCCACTGAAGGGAATGATAGAGACTGAAGGTTTAGACAAGCTGAAACCAATCTCAAACGTCTCTTTTCTATTAGGGATAGAGTCATGGACACTGAATCTGGAAACCTAAAAAGGTGACCTTTGTCTGAGGAATCAAGAAACTCTTTGGTAAATTGATCCTCCAACCATGTCTTTGAAGAAACCACAGAAGTTTGTTTCGTGTAAGATTCTGCTAAATGAAAAGATTGAGCTAGTACCAAGATATCGTCCAAATAAGTTAACACTGCAATACCCTGCCCTCTGATTACAGATAGAAGGCCACGCCTTGTATTGTTGAGAATATTCTTGGTGCTGTTGCAAGGCCAAAAACGGAAGAGATACAAATTGGTAATGCTTGTTTAGAAAAGAGAATCTCAGAAATCGATAGTGATCTGGATGAATCGGAATGTAAAGGTAAGCGTCCTGTAAGTCTATTGTGGACATGAAGTGACCTTGCTGAACAATAGGCAGAATAGTCCTTATAGTCACCATCTTGAAAGTTGGGATTCTTATAAAACTATTTAAAGTTTTCAGATCTAAAATTGGTCCTTCTTTGGTACAATGAATAGATTTTAATAAAAACCCAATCCTTGTTCCTGCTGTGGAACTGGGACAATTACCTCTGAAAGTTCTAGATCTGAAACACATTTTAGAAAGATTTGAGCTTTTACTGTGTTTTTTGGTACAAGGGAGGTCTTATTCTGAATTCTATTCGATACCCCTGAGAAATTATATTCTGAATCCACTGATTTTGGACAGAGTCTGTACAAACTCTTTAAAATAGCTTTAGTCTGCCCCCTACCAGAAGAACTGGCTTTATGCCTGCACCTTCATGGAGGTTTAGGGGCAGGATTTGGTTTCTTATAAGGCTTGGATTTATTCCAATTCGGGGTGGTCTCCAATTAGATCCAGAGGCTTAGGGGAAAGAGTGGTTATCAGTTCTCTAATCTGAAGAAAGGAACAAAAATGATTGGGAGCTTTAAATTTACCCTTAGATTCTTGTCTTGGGGTAAAAAAAACTCCCTTCCCCCCAATAGTATATAATAGTGGAAACAATAGAATCCAATTGAAAACCAAAAAGAATATTTACCTTGAAAAGAAAGAGATAGCAATCTTGTTTAGATATCATGTCAGCATTCCAAGATTTAAGCCATAAAGCTCTTCTAGTAGAAATAGCTACAGACAAAGATTTGATGTTAAATTTCACAACATCAAAAGATAACATTGTAAATAAAATTATTTGCATGTTGAAGTAAGAGAATGATGTTTGATAACCTTGGGTGTAAAGACAACTGCTGAGCTAAACAGTCAAACCAAAATATAGAGGCAGCAGCAACATCAGTGATATTACTGGTCTAAGAATATAGCCAATATGCCCTCCTAAGATAAGATTCAAGTTTTCTATACAAAGGGTTTAAAAAGAAGTGCTGTCTTCAATAGGAATGGTAGTACTTTTTGGCAAGAGTGAACATAGCCCCATCAACTTTAGGGACTGTTTCCCAAACTTCCAAATTAGCAACAGGCAAAGGATACAAATTTTAAAACCTAGGAGGAGGATTAAAAGGCGTACCAGGCTTAGACCATTCTTTAGCAATGAGATTAGAGATAGCGTCTGGAATAGGAAATACTTTAGGAGAAATAGAAGTAGTCTTAAATACAGAATTTAAACGATTACTAGGTCTATCATCAGGAGTTTTAGGGTCCTCAATCCCTAAAGTTAATAATACTACCTTAAAAAGAGGACTAATATATTCAATTTTAAACAAAAAAGAAGATTTGTCAATCTCTGTCTCTTTTGTAAGATCCTCTGAATGAGAGGAACCCCCATCAGTAGAAGATATGTCAGTATGCTGTCGGTCAGTACAACATGCACTATAAAAATGCAATAATCATAATAATAATGCAAAACCCTTTAACATTTATTGGAATGCAGAATAGCAGACATATGCTTCTCTATGGCCGTAGCAATAAAATCTTTCATTGCTGCAGAAATTAGCCTGGAAATTATTAACAGTGATAGCATTTATACTCATAGAAATATTGTTATAACGTAACAAAATATTAAAACAATAGTCACATAATTGAGCTGAAGAGATCAGATCAGCCTTTAAAAACAAACACTTATCTTTTTGTAGAAATATGTTCAGGCAGCTTAGTTTCTATGGTAACTTCTGAGGCAGGTTCAGTTTGAGACATAGTTGCAAAAAAAAATATAAATAGCTTGCAATTTTATATCTATGCTCCTATATATATAGCAGGCTTGAGAGAGTAGGAAACAGTGCTAATATATAAAAAAGGAAGCATTGAAATAAGCAGTGATACAAGGGACTTCCGGTGGGCGGGCTGAGGAGTGAGCAGCCTGGAAAGTGAGCTCCGGAGCTGAAAGCCTAAAATAAGTGGATTACCCAAGATTAAGACAACGGCTGTACTCCTATATTACCCTCCTTACAGCCCAGATGCGCCAAAGCCTTGGTATAATCAGTGCCCGGCAATTCTTGCATCGGCTAATAACTTTTGCCCTCACCGCAAGTCCGCTAGCACACAGGGTGCACTTGTAAATAGCGGCATTACAGCCTTCAGAACTAGTCTGCTGTTGGTGCCTGGGAAAGACTCCTGACGGAGGCAGAGGAGCGAAGACACTTTGCAGAGCTTCCCACCCAGGGCAGAGTTCCGCCGACACGGCAAAGAAAGGAGCAGACCCCCCCTCCCCCGCGTGCTGCTGCACTTGTAAGGCGAGCTTGAAACTGACCGGAGACGGTCTGGAACCCTGTAGGTGGAGGGCGAGCTGAAGAGTGAGCGGGCGATTCCCCCCAGAAGCCTTACAGGGACCGCACAGGACAGATCGCTGCAACCCGACGTCGGACATTAACGGACCTGCTTGCCCGCAACGGACCGCTTCCAGTGGCGCGAAAAATTGTGAGCGCCATCTTGGTTCAAACACGCTGAGTCGCGCACGGCAATTCCTGCGCTGGGAGCTAAGGCAAGCATCTGACTCAGACCGTGCAGCAAACTGCCACATCGGAAGGATCCTGATCTGTGCTGGAGTGGCTCTCCTCCGGTTTGAAGAAGAAAGGGTAATGTAATGTACCATATCCACACCTACACACAGGCCCTTATCTGAACACAGTGAAGTGACACTTCTCTATTAGGAGCTGGGGTTGGGACATACCTAATACTTTGCAGGTGGGAGAAAAGCGGCTCTTTAACACGCTACAAGCACTTTTACCACCCTGAGATCACAACCCCGGGCACAGACTTTTTAGAGCCCTAGGAGTAGACACTATTCACAAATGAGGCCTAACTGTGTCACCTCGCCTGGCTTATAAGTGGGTTTACTGCCCTACTTGCATACTTGTGACAGAGGGAGGGGAAGGAGGAAAGAAAAGGAAAGAAAGAGACATGTGAAGTATTCCTCTTGACAATATGCTACCTATGTTTCCCAACCTGTGACACTAAACACCCAAAACATTGCTGGGACTCTGGGGAAACAGTATTTGATCAGAAGCCTGCTCTTAAAAGAACTGAGAACTGCATGCCTTTACCTGCTGAGAAGAGACGTGCATATGTCTGCTGGCTGTCTTTATTGTGACTCTTTAGTGGTTAATACTCTCTATCAAAGCAAAGTACAATATTCAAAGAGCTGCCTCTAACAGAACTAGAAAACTGCATTTTTCCTTTTTTTTTATTTTTATTTTATTATTTCTTTAATTGTTGAGAGGAGATTTGTGTATGTCATTTTAATGCAATTGTGATAATTCTTTATTGCTAACACTCTCTATCTGAGCAGAAACAAAACTATATTGTGCTGGTTCATGGATAGATTTCTCTCTGGGAGTAAGATGTCTGGTAAAAACAAGCATGTAACTAAGAGCAGGGGAGCTGCTGACCATCCGCAGGAGGCACATTCCCCTAGACAGGAGTCCAATGTTAATTCTATGGACACACATGTGGTGGTGCAGCAGCTCTCCTCCATTTTCCTCCCAAAGATAGAAAGTCTTCAAAAAGGTCTAGATCACTTAACGGGTGAAATGAAGCAATTTTCTGTCAGGTTTACCGAAATGGAAGATAGGGTATCAGGGCTGGAGGATACTTCTGTAACACATGACACTCAACTAGATGCACTACTGAAACAGAATATAAACCTTCACCAGAGACTAGAGGACTTGGAAAACAGGTCACGCCGCAATAATTTGCGCATTCTAGGGATCCCCGAAAATGTAAAACCCAAAGACCTCATTTGCTTTGTAGAAGACACCCTCCCTAGGCTCCTCAAATTGACCCCAACTGTTTTTAAGGGCAGTGTAGAAAGGGCCCATAGGGTGGGTCCAGAGAGACAAACAGACAGAGGTAATACACAACCTAGGCAAGTTATGATCAGGCTGCTGCATTTTCAGCTCAAGGTAGAGATACTGCGAGCCTATAGAAGGGCCACCCCTGTCTTATTCGAGGGTTCCAAACTACTAATCTTCCAAGATTACTCAGCTGAGTTACTGCGAAAGCGCAAAGAATTTTCGCCCATATGTTCTGACCTAAACAAGAAAGGAAAAAAAAGTGTACCTTCTGTACCCTGCTAGACTGAAGTTGCTTACCCCTGCTGGCCCTAGATTTTTCGACTCCCCGCAAGAGGCTAATGAATACTTGCGTTGTAATGAAAATAGGGATGGGGGGGACTCGCCTAGATCATCTCGGTCAGACCCGGGATGAGGGAGGAGGGTGGGAACACCTTAGCATTTCCCCAAAACAGGCCCTGAATGGAGTCGACTATGGTCATAACTGTTATACTGTTGTGTTTCGCAGATATGTTAGGTTTGAAACTTAGTTTTATTTGTTATGTTATATTTTGTCCTTATGCATTAGTCACCTCTGGCATAGTAGACCTCTTATACAGTTGCCAATCTCTTCATTGTCATGGGGAACCATTTACACATAATGTACATGTCCTAATCTGCAGGAATTACTTGCACATACTGCTTTTTCTAGATATGGTAAGTGAGATATTGCTGCTTGCCCCTGGGAGTGGAGTTCTGGCCCGTCTTCTAGATGTGGCGGAGCCAAAGCTCACTGGCTTTATTGCTAATCACGGCTCGGGTGCGGGACACGGGCTCCACTCCAGGGCACTATGTAACTCAGCATATTTTCTCTCCGGGATGCAAGTAAATACCTTACCCATGCTAAAATGTTACCTAGACATGTTTAGATTGAGAGTTTGCATTGTTTGTTTTATTACTTACGTATTTATTTTTTCTATCTCTTCTGTATCGCCTGTGGCGGGCACAATGGACATTATGCCTGTCTGCCCCTATAGGAATGAGCCACGACCAATGCACTGTGAAGCGCTGTTCCCAGTGGATAGTGGAGTTAGAGCAGTTAATTATTTAGATAAGAGATTGTTGTATCAGCCAAAGGAGCAACAGAGACTTATGCTCTGTCAAATAGTACTGATCAATTATTGTGCACCTATTTTTGTTTGTAGGATTTGCCTGCATATATTATTCCTTATAAATAACATAGCCAAAATATCATTACCTATTCCTAGGAGTGGAACATTGGTTCTGTATCTGGATGTGGCGAATCCAGAGTTCATTAGTCTAAATGTTCACTACAATAAAAATGTAAAACAAATACTCCACCTCCTAACACTCTACAATCCATCAAGTTTTCTTGCAGAAATGCGAGTAATTAATGTGTTTATTGTCAGGACCCTACTATACGTGTACAAAACAAATGTAAGCATAGAAAAAAGAGAGTTTTTTTTTTTTTTCCCCCCTCTTCCTCTCCTTCCCCCTTTTCTTCCAAGTGTCCCTCCCTCTCTCTCCTTCTCTCCTACAGAGGACTGACGGGACCCGAGCCCATATGAAATTACCTAGATGGCGGTAAAGTTTATAACATGGAATGTGGGGGGGATTAATTCTCCCGCCAAAAGAAGTACTATACTGACACATTTGAGGCGTTTGGGAGCCGACATTGCACTATTGCAAGAGACTCATCTTTCTGAGACAGAGCACGAAAAACTAAAGAGAGACTGGGTGGGTTTGGTAGAGCATATCTCCTACACTAATTCAAGTAGAGGCATTGCAATTCTGTTTGGGAAAAGAGGGAACGTTGAGATTTTACACACACTTAAGGACAGGGAGGGTAGATTTTTAGTAGTCAAAGTTAGAGTAAACCAGAGGGTGTTGGTAATATGTAATATATATGCCCCAAACTGTAAGTCTACTACCTTCTGGACACAACTCATACAAACACTTATTCCTTTCTCGGGCCTAGAGATCATACTTGGGGGGGATTTCAATTTAGCACCAAATCCCATCTGCGATAGAATGCGGGATCCGGAACGTGCGACGGGGGTATGCCGGCCAAGGGGCAATGGCACCTTTGAGCGTAAGATATTCTCTAGAATCTCTAACGCCCTACAACTTGTTGATGTGTGGAGGTTAAGAAATGCGGAAAGTAAAGACTTTACTTGCATCTCTAGAGCCACTCCAACACTATCGCGAATAGATCTCTTTATGATATCCTCTAGCATAATTCCGAGGGTTACCAAAACCAAGATCCACAATGTGGTGGTCTCTGACCATGCACCAGTTGAACTTATGATCTCGGTCGGAGCTGTGATTGCCAATAAGAATACGCTTAGATTCCTGAGCTTCCTTTACGCCTCTGAGGCCTTTACCAAGCATTTAACACATGCATGGAACGACTTCTACACAGATAACCAAGCTCACCAGGGCAACCCAGAGTTGTTCTGGAATACGGCAAAAGCGGTTCTTTCAGGCGACATCATTACTTATGTAGCTGCCTTGCGAAGGAAAACACAAGCCAAACTGCAAAAACTGCAGGAAGCCCTAACGGAGTCTTACCAAGCATACTGTGGCAACCCATGCCAAGCCCTAAGGGACAAGTATCTTGAAACCAAAGGCGAACTGGATGTATTTCTGGGTCACCAAGCGGTTACGCAACTCCTCAGAACCAATGCTAAATACTACAGAGAGGGAGACAGATCTGGTAGGCTGTTGGCTTTGCTGGTAAACAGGCGGACGGCTCGTAAACCTATCGCGGCTATCTCCTACCGCAACAAGACACATAAAACCCCAGAGTCCATAGTGAAAGCCTTGGCGGACTACTACACCACCCTATATACTAGCCAGAAGCAGCCCTCTCAAGAGGTCATAACATCCTTCTGGAGGGATCTTGATCTCCCACAACTCAGGGAAGAACAAGTGGCGGCCCTTAACTCACCCAGAACAAGTGGCGGCCCTTAACTCACCCATCTCTCCTGATGAAATTCTAAAATCTATCTCCTCTATGTCTAATGGGAAGGCGGCGGGCCCCGACGGCCTCCCTGCTGAGTTCTTCAAACTGCTCAAACCCCAGATCACACCTACCTTAACTAAATTATACAACTTATATTATAAGGACTTGGTGACGCCTTCTCAGGTGTTCACAATGGCACATGTGTCATTAATCCCGAAGCCAGGGAAAGACCCCGGTTTCCCGGAGTCCTATCGCCCCATCTCCCTGCTCAACTCGGACTACAAGATACTAATGAAGATCTTGGCCGACAGGCTCAAAGTAATCTTGACAGACATTATTCATCCGGACCAAACCGGATTCATGTGCCGCAGAACATCTGTGACTAACGTGCGACGGGTGTTGCACTCCATAGTACACTACGAGAAAAGGCCGGGACGTCCGGAGGCAATCGGAGGCCTTCCTGCTATCCCTGGATGCGGAGAAGGCCTTCGACAGGGTGGAATGGGGCCACTTGATGGATGTGTTGAGACGTTTTGGCTTCTCGGGATCATTCCTTCACTATATTGGCAACATATACACGGCTCCATGGATTTCCATTATGGCTAACGGTTTGTTCTCACCGCGCATTACTCTACAAAGGGGCACTCGCCAGGGGTGTCCCTTATCCCCCCTCCTTTTTAACCTGGCTTTGGAGCCATTGGCTGTAAAACTGCGTAAGGTCTACCCGGGCATGATGTTAGGAAACGAGAGATTGCATCTTTCACTTTATGCGGATGACATGCTCCTATTCGTGGAACATCCGGCAAAGCACATCCCGAAAATCTTGGCGACAATTGAAGCCTTCGGATCTTTCTCGGGCTATAGAATAAACCAAACTAAATCAGAAATCCTGTGGCTTCGGAAGCGCAAGGCACAATTATGCTCCTACCCATTTCAGGAGGCCAAAGCCACACTTACTTATCTGGGCATTCAATTGTCCACCAACAGGCAAACCTTATACCATGATAATGTCACGCGGGTGTGTCGTGACCTGGCTCAAACCTTAGAGGGATGGAGGAGCCTGCCGATATCCCTCACAGGACGAATCAACTTAGTAAAAATGGTAATCTTACCACGGATCCTGTACCCCCTCTTGATGCTACCGTTTCTGATCACTAGAAAAGACATGGCGTTATACTCAAGGGCCCTATCTGGGTTTCTGTGGAGAGGGGGTAAACCTCGAATAGCACTAACAAAATTATATGCACGCCCCTCTTGTGGTGGACTGGGTCTCCCCGACCTGAAACTGTATAACTGGGCAACGCTAGGCCGCCTCATGCTGGATTGGCAACTCAGAACAGAGCACTTCTATACTCCGGAATTGGAGAGGCATGCTCTGGGGGGTCTGGATCCCTCATTCCTACCCTACGCTCAGCCTAATAGCATCCCCACGGAAGCCAAGGATAGCTTCCTTTACAAAGACGTGCTGAGGGCATGGCGGCTGGCTCTTGGTTATATTGGCCGTTGTTATGCATCTCCCAGGTTAACCCCACTGAGAAACAACACCTGTTTCCCCCCTGGGATTGACACCTCCCCGTTTACTGTCTGGGAGACTAGGGGATTGGGTTCGGTGGGAGATGCTCTAGACCTTTCTAGGAAATGCGTCAGGTCCTTTGAGGATCTGCAAACTCAATACGGGCTACCGAGGGCCCACTTTTATGCCTATCTTCAGATGAGGCATTACATTGACCAGCTAATTAGGGAGGACTCACAATTTTGGGAGCCGCACGCATTCCACATCTCGATATCAGCTTATAAGCTAGGAAGCTTTTCTATTTCAGGAATATACAGAACACTGATAAACCACACGGAATCTAAGCACCTAGCCATGTTAGAAAATAAATGGAGGGGACACCTAGAGAGGGGAGATCTATCAGAACTAATTCAACGGAGCATAGAGAATGTTAAAAGAGCAACGCTGTCTATGACTCTGAGAGAATCTCAGATACGGATGTTGCATAAGAATTATATTATCCCACGAAGACTAGTCAAATGGAAACAGGGAGTGGTGAACGAGTGTAATAGGTGCAAGTTAAATGATCCAGATTTTCTTCATTTCTTCTCTACCTGCCCACGAGTTAGGCAATTTTGGGGTAGGATAGCCTTCTGGATCACAAATGTCATTAAAATCAGGGTCAAGATAGAAACAGAGCAAATCTGCTTCCTGGAATGGGGGGAACAGGACCCTAGACACATCCCAATACTCACTACTATGATTCTAATTGCCAGAAAGGTGATACTTGGGGTTTGGACGGAGAGCTCTGCTCCTACCTTTAATGCATTTAAACACAACTTGCACAAACAATTGCTTATCGAACAGCTAGACACCAAAATGGACACCGACAGAAGACTTAGACACTTTATTACTAAATGGCGGAAATATATCGATACTCTAACCTTAGAAGCACAAAAACAGTTATTGTCTCCTTTTGCACACACTGAATACATGCTGACAGCCTCTCTGAGGGGAGAGTGGAGATTCTTATACCAGACGCGGGAGGGTGGGGGAGAGGGGAGAGGGGAGAGAGAGTATTAATATCTAATGAGCCAACACCGCCTACCCGCCCTTGCTCCCATTTGTTTGCCCCCCCCTCTTTGGATCCTTTTGGATTCCCCCTTCTCTTTTCTGTGTTTTGTGTTTTTTTTTTTTTTTTTCTCCTCTCTTACCTTCAAAGTAAGAATAAGACTGACTCACTCTATGATAATAGTTGTGACACTGCATGGCTGGTTAGTTTAAGTTCAAGTTATAGTTAGGTTAAGTTTGAGTTTAAAAAGAAAACTTACACCTTGTTAATTTTCCATAAGAAATGGATAGTAAGTGAAACTCAAAAAAAAAGGGACATGAGATAATGATGTATGGCGTTATTGACTTTATATCTACCGATATTTATGTGTACAAATCTTCATTTGTTCGTGTTATAACTGTCTTGGATGTAAAGATGTGAACTTTTCTGTACATTTTCTTTTGTCCTCAATAAAAAAGAATGTTAAAAAAAAAAAGCAGTGATACAAGTGCTTCATATAGCTTTCTAACAAAAAATGAAAACACAGCAATTTGGGGGTGGAGTTTTATCCCCAAACATGTAAAGACGTGCCTTTTGTTTTTTAAGACATTCCCAGACACGCTAAGACATGCTAAAAGACATACTAAGATATGTTTCAAACTCAAACAAACCTGTTGTGCAGCTATAATATATAAGGAGCACTAATCAACGGACTCAAGGCATATATATATATATATATATATATATATATATATATATATATATATATATAAACAATATATAACAACTTAACTTAAAAAGGGCCTAATCCATATACTTACCTTTAAGACACCCATCCACATATAGCAGACAGCCAAACCAGTACTGAAACATATGAGCAGAGGTAACGGTACAAGAGTATATTGTCGATCTATAAAGGGAGGCAGCAGATAAATCCTTGCGACCGATTTACAGAGAGCCTTATCAAAAGCTTTCCCATAGGTGAAAACATGGTACCATCAGCCAATACTCCCTTCACATCCCTCAAGACAAACACTGCACTCAGAGAGGAACTGGGCTTCAATATGTTTAGAAGCACCTTTCACAGAAGAAACCAAGCACATCATGCTTCACCACCTCCTAAGGAGGCAAAGTTTTTAAAACTGAGGTATGAGTGAGGTGGGAGGTGTATTTATAGGCATTTGAGGTTTGGGAAACTTTGCCCCCTCCTGGTAGGAATGTATATCCCATCAGTAACTAGCTTGTGGACTTTCGCCACCTATATGAAAGAAATATATATATATACACACACACATATATACATACAAGCAGCATTCCCTTATCAAGCAAGCCGATTCACATGATAGTTTACAGCCTAATATGTTGAACACAGCCACACACACAGTTCGCATATAAGAGAGAATTATGGGTTAATAAGGAAATGTGACTGGGACTTTTAAAATGCACAGACACAGCCTTCCATATTGACATCAGATAACTGCAGTGGTGATAACTTCTTTAAGATTGATGAACCAATAAACTACTACAAAGTGGTTTTAAGCTTATGCTGCTTCAATAGGGGAAAAAAAAGCAAAAGCATCTCTAAAAAATAGAATAACCATTCTTGTAATAATAATGCTACATTTGTCGCTATAGTTTACACAGTAGTGGCCATATTAGGTATATAAAACAGATACAGTCCATTTATGCATGATACACACACACATACTATATATATATATATATATATATATATATATATATATATATATATATATATATATATATATATATATATATATATATATATATATATATATATATATAATTCATTAAAATTATGGGGGGAGATAAAAAAAACTGAAATTAAAATCCTCCATGTCTCAAAATTAAATCAATGTAAATATTTGCATAGGGAATTAGTACATCTAGGCAAGTATCCCCGCTTGCTTTTCCCCAGAAATTCTTAATATACAATGTTTCCAATGCACAAGAGAATTGTGGGTAAGATATGCAAATTAGATATGCAAATTCTCAGTTTTTTTGCTTCAAAAATACTGTTTTGACACAGCGATCCTTTTAACAGGATTATGACAGCAAACCAGAAATCACTCTCTAGACAAGCCTGTTTCGTTCTTTTTGGAACTCATCAGTAGGAGATAGATTTCTGGTTGCTGCATTGGAAACATTGTATATTAAGAATTTCTGGGGAAAAGCAAGCGGGGATACTTGCCTAGATGTACTAATTCCCTATGCAAATATTTACATTGATTTTATATATATATATATATATATATATATATATATATATATTATAAAATAACCCTTGACAGTGCCAAGAGGGAAACCAGTCACTCCCTTTAATTCTAAAACATCTTCAAATGCAAATGTTCACATCAAAACACATTACAAAATAATATAGAGAATATAATGTGAACCACACAAATGTGCCCTGATATTGGTGACCAGGTTACTGCAGATGGTTACAGTAAACTCCTTGGATGCAGACTTTTTAGCCACAGTGTGCTAAGCTGATGTGCTATTATGATCTTGCAGTCATCATAAAGTCTTTAAAGTTTGCTAATGTTATATTATTTATATAAGCAGAACCCTATCTTTGCATTTGGCCTTAGGGGTGGGGGAAAGGAACACTGAAACACTCTTTCAAAATGGCTGCCCCTCCAAACAAACACATATAGGTGAATGTTTAATTATTTCATCAGGAATCTTTAGCTTTAACACATATTAATGACTTGTGACTAGGCGTTCCCTCTAGATATAGTTCATGGAGGCACCTCTGTTGACCCCAGACCAATTTGGAAGATACATTTGCCTCTACATATTTTGATGTTTTCTGGTTTGAGTAAAACTGATCTCAAAATGATCTCATCATTCCATGAAAAAAGCGGGAATGATATACTCAGCCTACCAGCTAATACATTGAATGTATTACAATGGCAATTCGGTAAAAGAGGTAACGAACACACTGCAGTTTTATGAACATTAACAGAATCACACGCATTCAACATTTATAAAGCGGTTTGTATTTAGATTGCACGTTACTTTATAAAGTTTTTCTGAAGCCTGTATTGCTGCAACAGGATGTTTTTAGTCACATTGGTGGGTGCAAAACAGTGTAAAAGTTCTGGGGCATCTTTGTAACAAAACGGTTAGATTTTGATATGGTCATTTCAACAATTAACATTTTAAGAAATATTTATAATAGAAGAAAGATTAAAGGGACAGTCCATTCAAAATTAAACTTTCATGATTCAGATAGGGCATGCAATTTTAAACAACTTTCCAATTTACTTTTATAATCAAATTTACTTTGTTCCCTTGGCATTCTTTTTTTGAAAGCAAAACCTAGGTAGACTCAAACTGATTTCTAAACCGTTGAAAACCACCTCTATTTCAGTGCATTTTTACAGTTTTTCACAGGTAGACAGTACTAGCTCATGTGTGTCATATAGATAACATTGTGCTCTCTTCTGTGGAGTTATTTAGGAGTTAGCACTGATTGGCTAAGATGCATGTCTGTCAAAAGAACTGAAATAAGGGGGCAGTTTTCAGAGGCTTAGATAAGGTAATAAGTGTAGTTAATATCACAGTGTTGGTTATGCAAAACTGGAAAATGGTTAAAAAAAGGGATTATCTAAAGGGGCTTAATAAATTTGATAAGGTGTTTAAGAAATCTACAAACCAAAAGTACACCCATGTCCAGTCACAGGTGCCTCTGCAAGACACATTTTACACGGAGCATAAAACAAACTAAAAATGTTAGAAATCAAATCCCTAAATTCCCAGCTATGCAGAAAATAACCATTCTAAACATAATAAAATGCACATTTCACTCCGACTACTGCATTTATCTTTTCACACCTAGAAAAGTAGAAAATGTCAGTTAGTGAGAAACACATTAATCAAGGCAAACATTTTTCCCAGACCTTGCTATTAAATCTTGCCGACGCAGACAGGTTTAATGAATCTAGCACTGCATCTTGCTGCTTAGATCTATCTTACGTACATATCTACTCTTCTAGAAGGAGAATTTGCATTTGTGTAAAAGCTATCAACTGTAGTATATGAAAGATAAAAATGAGGTCTGTAGATGCTTTCCGCAATTGCAATAAACAAAGAATATATTTAGTATTTATAATTCGTAATGTTTCTTCAGGTATGTTTACTGGCACTATGGCTATTTATTCACATAGTAAAGTACATGTGTATATCACAGTAAGACCTTTATATTGTCTTATAAATTGGTTATTTCTCAAGCTTGGACACAATTTAAGTTTTCATCTGAACTGTAATGAGCTGAGGAATTATATAATTTATGAAACGTTATCATTATTTACAAGAAAACTTTATATATATATATATATATATATATATATATATATATATATATATACATACATACACACACATACAGACATACATACATATACATACATACACACACATACAGACATACATACATATACATACATACACACACATACAGACATACATACACATACATACATACGCATACATATACAAAGTCCCAATTTGAATCCACCCTCCTGGAGTCAACCACTTAGCTGTATAACTTGTAGAATACAGGCATCAGACAAAAATAGATATAAGCCAGGATTTCCATCAAATCAAAAAGTCAAGTTTATTGTAAGCAAACTTGACTTTTTGATTTGATGGAAATCCTGACTTATCTATTTTTGTCTGATGCATATATATATATATATATATATATATATATATATATATATATATATATATATATATATATATATATATATATATATATATATATATATGTGTGTGTGTGTGTGTGTAAAGCCTGGCTGTAAAACATTTCAGAGTCGAAGTTCTCATCCTGTGAATAGTAAACAGTTTAAATACAGCTTGATATTTAAAAAACAAGAATCTTACGCCTTGGCTTTCAATTAGACGTGCTTTCGGTGTTTATATAAACAAATGCCGACAATGGCTGCAAGTAGTGGCATTCAGTTCTTTTTAAAGCCTGATTTATTTGTGTAATAGTGCAACAAACAGAAATCTGGGGCGTGTTGCACCATTACACAAATATGGCTCAGAATAGAGCCAAACGTTACTACTTGCGGCCATATTCTGCATTTGTTTATAAAAACCAATAACAAATGCACATATCTACTTTTAATACACCAGTTCTTTTACTACCAACCTTCTCCTACATCTTAACAAACCCCTGATTTATCAAGTCTTTCACCGCATTGTTTCTGTCACAGGGTGTAAGAATTTAAAATCCAAGATGGCGGCACCCAGTATGAAGATGATGGGTATCACCAATTGGCACTTGTAAAAACTTAAAATAAGAAAGTGGCTTTGAAGAAAGGTTCAGGCATTTAAGGAGGAAATATTCCATTATGGTGAGAAATAAACATCAACAAGTAAAAATGCAAACAGGTGCACCAAGTAGCGCAATGCTATCAATAAGAAATACAATGGGTTATGTGGAGCCCAGGAATCCCTGTATCAAATAGTATGCAAATGATGGTTATATCATTTTTTTATCCTCTTGAGAAAGCTCTGCTGTGTCGGAGGGAAACGTGTTGAGGATTTCTGACACATCCCAGCCACCGTACTTGTTGCTGTCTGCATTGCCGGACGGGTCTTTCTAATTGGATTGCCACTGTTCGCTTACCAGCATTAGCGATAAGTGTTGTGAACGCTCTGGGTACCCTGCATCTACAAGTGGACACTACCTGTCAGATACGGACCCTTACTTCCCTGCTATGACTGTGGATCCGAGACTGTATTTCGGAGTTCGCTCCATGATGATATTGTGCTTTTATATATATTTTATCTTGCGTCTGTCTTCATTTGGGGTTTTTACTCAATACATCTGTACTTTTTATTTGAGTTGGAGGTGCACTTCTGCTTTTCTCTTCACAGTATGAAGTATACATGCTATTATAGTTGTGCCCTGCATTTTATTGTCCCGTTTTCACAAAGCAGGTAGCAAGGTGTTCCATAACACGCACATGGCATAAGTCGGCAAAAGTGGTTTTCACTGTCAAACTGACATTATCCAACAATAAAGGCAAAAATGTTCTAAGTCATCAATATTTCTAGTACATTTCACCAGCAGGGGACTGCGTGGTTTTTCATTTTGACACAGAGAAATGAAAATGGAAGAATAAATGACATCATGGAAAACCAATTACATGATATAACAATAAGTTACAATGAAGATTAAATGGACAGGAAACCCCCAAATATTCTTTTATGATTTATATAAAACATACCATTTTAAACAACTTTTGACTTTTACTTTTATTATCAAACTAGTTGATAAGCCTACCCAGAAGGCAGTCAAATTATTTTTTAACCTACAGATGTAGAAACAACAAGTACAGTGTTTGATTAAAACTGACGTATATGTTAATTCCTATCCCCGTAAAATATTTTTGGAAGTTGCGATCGGCAATTTCCGTAACTCCGCCCACACATAATTTATACTGTATCAATGCATAGTTACTGTATTAATAATGTAGACACGGACACAGAAAAAATAAGCATTAATAAAAACGTCAGTGTCTACATTATTTATACAGTCACTATGCATTGTGACTATAAATAATTTGTAGACTGAGCCGCCTCCCAATAATAAAACTAACAGTTCTTTACCTATATTTTCGCCATCCCCAAAAAATTGCAAGTAAAACTAAAATGAATAACCCCTAAACCGCAAACCCCCCACATCGCAATAAACCTATTTACCCTATTAACCCCTAAACCGCAAACCCCCTACATCACAATAAACCTATTTACCCTATTAACCCCTAAACCCCTATATCACAAAAAACCTATTTAACTTATTAACCCTTTAAACCGCCAAAACCCACAATGCAAATAACTATTTAAATAACTAAGTACAGTACACTAACCTAACATCCCCTAACCTAACAACCCCTAACCTAACACCCCCTAACTTAACAACCCCTAACCTAACACCCCCTAACCTAACAACCCCTAACCTAACAACCCATTAAATAAACCCAAATTACCTAAACTAATATATTCTAAAGTTACAAAAAATAAAAAAGGCTAACATTACAGGAAAAAAAAATCAAATTACCAAATTTAAAAAAATTAAACCTAATCCCTATGAGGGCTTTTTGCAGGGCAATGCCCCAAGATAACGCTGCGGAATCTGTTGGCGCTCTACAAATAACCGATAATAATAATAATAATAATAATAATCAGCTCTTTTTCAAGAAAATACACAAAGCCCCCCCAACAGTAAAAACCCCCACCCACCAACCCCCCCCCAATAAAAGAACCTAACACTAAAAAACAAACTACCCATTGCCCTGAAAAGGGCATTTGTTTGGGCATAAGGGCATTTAGCTCTTTTTCTGCCCATCCCTAATCTAAATAAAACAAATCCCCCCAAAAAACCCTTAAAAAATAAAAAGAGCGGAAGACCGGTGACTCTTGAACTGAAGACCGGCAACCGCAGAGCCATGGAGCATGGAGGGTCCTCTTCGTACGATCTCCGCCGTACACTGAATAGTGAATTCAAGGTACGCGATTAAAGATGGCATCCCTTGAATTCCTATCGGCTGATTTGATTCTTCCAATTCAAATCAGCCAATAGGATGAAAGCTACTCAAATTCTATTGGCTGTTTAAATTAGCCAATAGGATGAGAGCAAGTGAAATTTCATTGGCTATTCAATTCAGCGAATATAATTTCACTTGCTCCCATGCTATTGGCTAATTTAAATAGCCAATAGGATTTGAGTAGCTTTCATCCTATTGGCTGATTTAATTTGGAAGAATCAAATCAGCCAATAGGAATTCAAGGGATACCATCTTTAATCGCGTACCTTGAATTCACTATTCAGTGTACGGCGGAGATCATATGAAGAGGATCCTCCACGCTCCATGGCTCCGCGGTCTCCTGTCTTCAGTTCCAGAGTCGCCAGTCTTCAGCTCTGCGGTCTTCAGCTCCGCTCCGATCCACGCAGGATGTTCCTGGAAGAAGAAGAGGTTGCGCTTGGAAGAAGACTTCACAGCCTGGAACAGGACCTTCTCCGCCGGACTTTAGGAACCGTGAGTACCAACCTGGGGGCTGATTATCTTGGGGCAATGCCCTGCAAAAAGCCCTTCTAAGGGCTACTGGTAATTTATTCTTAGAGTTGGGGGTGTTTTTATTTTGGGGGGTCTTTTTTATTTTCATAGGGATAAGGTTAAATTTTTTAAAATTTGGTAATTTGATTTTTTATTTTCTGTAATGTTAGCCTTTTTTATTTTTTGTAAACTTATTTTTTTTTATTTTTTTGTAACTTTAGAATATATTAGTTTAGGTAATTTGGGTTTATTTAATGGGGTGTTAGGTTAGGGGGTGTTAGGTTAGGGGGTGTTAGGTTAGGGGGTGTTAGGTTAGGGGGTGTTAGGTTAGGGGGTGTTAGGTTAGGGGGTGTTAGGTTAGGGGGTGTTAGGTTAGGGGGTGTTAGGTTAGGGGGTGTTAGGTTAGTGTACTGTACTTAGTTATTTAAATAGTTATTTGCAATGTGGGTTTTGGCGGTTTAAAGGGTTAATAGGGTAAATAGGTTTATTGCGATGTAGGGGTTTTGCGGTTTAGGGGTTAATAGGGTAAATAGTTTTATTGTGATGTAGGGTTTTTTTGCGGTTTAGGAGTTAATACTTTGTGTATGATTTTTTTTTTTTATATTTCGTGTGGCAGGGTGGTGAAAGAATCTGCCATTTTCTGAAATTCACCTGGCAGCAGCTTCGCTGCATCCAGGTGAATTCTTTTGTCCTCGCGCTGCCAACATTCCATTGAGGATGAGTGCACAACTGACAACGGACATTACAAACGCAATTATAGTATAGATTTGCGTCATTCTCTTGTTGTCCTTTGTTGAAGGAACAGCATTGCACTACTGGCAGCTAGCTGATCACATCTAGTTAACCAATCACAAGAGACAAATGTGTGCAGGCACCAATCAGCAGCTAGCTCCCACTAGTGTTGAATATGTGCATATTCTTTTTGAACAAGGGATAGCAAGAGACCAAAGCACATTTGTAAATAGAAGTTAATTCTTAAAATTGCACACTCTGGGGGCCGATGCTGCTCATTCAGCGCTCGCCAGAAGGCTCTCTGGAATAAAGAGTTAAGAAGCAGCGGTCGTAGGTGGCGGACAGCAATCATCCCGATCAGATACGATCGGGATGATTGACACCCCCTGCTAGTGGCCACAAGACATGCTTCCGCAATGATAAAATGCAGACAGTGTCGGCCCCTCTATCTGAATCATTTAAGTTTAATTTTGACTTCCATATCCCTTTAAAGGGACATGAAACCCATTCTTTCTTAAATGATCAGAATAGAAAGTGTAATTTTAAACAACTTTCAAATGTACTTCTATTATCTCATTTGTTTTGTTCTCTTGGTATCTTTTGGTGAAAAGCATACACAAGTAGGCTCAGGAGCTGCTTATTGGTGGCTGCACATGTATGCCTCATGATATTGGCTCACCCAGTTCCTTAACTAGCTCCCAGATAATAGAAATCATTTGTAAAGGTGTTTAAAGTTGTATTTTCTATTTCAATCATGAAAGAAAAACTTTGGGTTTATGTCCCTTTAACCCCTTAACGACTGAGGACGTGCAGGGTACGTCCTCAGAAAAAAGGCAGTTAATGCCTGAGAACGTACCCTGCACGTCCTCAGTGTGGAAAGCAGCTGGAAGCGATCCTGCTCGCTTCCAGCTGCTTTCCGGTTATTGCAGTGATGCCTCGATATGGAGGCATCCTGCAATAACCTTTTTAAGTCATCCGGTGCAGAGAGAGCCACTCTGTGGCCCTCTCTGCACCGGAGATCGGTTGCTCCCTGTGTTGGTGGGTGGGAGCCGGACCGGGAGGCGGGGTGGCGGCCATCGATGGCCCTGTGGATGTGAAGGGGGGCGGGATCGTGGGCGGGGGTGGCTGGGGGCGCGCACGGGCGCGCGCGTGCACGGGAGGGTGGGGGCGGGCGCGTGCACGGGGAGGGAGCGGGTGGGAACCGCTACACTGCAGAAAATGTGGAAATAAAAAATATAAAAAATTGAAAATTAAAACAATCAGCAAGGTGGTGGGGGTTTGTCTGTGGGGGGTGGGGGAAGCTACACTACAGAAAAAAAAAAAACAAACAAAAAAAAAGCACTTTTTATTGTAAACTGGGTACTGGCAGACAGCTGCCAGTACCCAAGATGGCCCCCAATAAGGCAGAGGGGAGGGTTAGAGAGCGGTTTTGGGGGGGATCAGGGAGGTTGGGGGCTAAGGGGGGGATCCTACACAGTAGCATATGTAAATATGCTAAAAAAAAATTTCATTTTTTTTTTTAAAACCCTTTTATTTTAGTACTGGCAGACTTTCTGCCAGTACTTAAGATGGCGGGGACATTTGTGGGGTGGGGGAGGGAAGAGAGCTGTTTGGGAGGGATCAGGGGGTGGGATGTGTCAGATGGGAGGCTGATCTCTACACTAAAGCTAAAATTAACCCTGCAAGCTCACTACAAACTCCCTAATTAACCCTTTCACTGCTAGCCATAATACACGTGTGAGGCGCAACAGGATTTAGTGGCCTTCTAATTACCAGAAAGCAACGCCAAAGTCATATATGTCTGCTATTTCTGAACAAAGGGGATCCCAGACAAGCATTTACAACCATTTGTGCCATAATTGCACAAGCTGTTTGTAAATGATTTCAGTGAGAAACCTAAAATTGTGAAAAATTTTACGTTTTTTTTTAATTTGATCGCATTTGGCGGTGAAATGGTGGCATGAAATATACCAAAATGTGCCTAGATCAATACTTGGGGTTGTCTACTACACTACACTAAAGCTAAAATTAACCCTACAAGCTCCCTAAAAGCTCCCTAATTAACCCCTTAACTGCTGGGCATGATACACTTGTGGTGCGCAGTGGCATTTAGCGGCCTTCTAATTATCAAAAAGCAACGCCAAAGCCATATATGTGTGCTATTTCTGAACAAAGGGGATCCCAGAGAAGAATTTACAACCATTTATGCCATAATTGCACAAGTTGTTTGTAAATAATTTCAGTGAGAAATCGAAAGTTTGTGAAAAAATTTGTGAAAAAGTGAACGATTTTTTGTATTTGATTGCATTTGGCGGGGAAATGGTGGCATGAAATATACCAAAATTGGCCTAGATCAATACTTTGGGATGTCTACTAAAAAAAAATATATACATGTCAAGGGATATTCAGGGATTCCTGAAAGATATTAGTGTTCTAATGTAACTAGCGCTAATTTTGGAAAAAAATGGTTTGGAAATAGCAAAGTGCTACTTGTATTTATGGCCCTATAACTTGCAAAAAAAGCAAAGAACATGTAAACATTGGGTATTTCTAAACTCAGGACAAAATTTAGAAACTATTTAGCATGGGTGTTTTTTGGTGGTTTTAGATATGTAACAGATTTTGGGGGTCAAAGTTAGAAAAAGTGTGTTTTTTTCCATTTTTCCTCATATTTTATCATTTTTTTATAGTAAATTATAAGATATGATGAAAATAATGGTATCTTTAGAAAGTCCATTTAATGGCGAGAAAAACGGTATATAATATGTGTGGGTACAGTAAATGAGTAAGAAGAAAATTACAGCTAAACACAAACACCGCAAAAATGTAAAAATAGCCTTGGTCCCAAACGGACAGAAAATGGAAAAGTGCTCTGGTCACTAAGGGGTTAATATATTGTTAAAGGGCCACTGAACCCAATTTTTTTTCTTTCATGATTCAGATAGAGCATGCAATTGTAAGCAGTTTTCTAATTTACTTCTATTATCAATTTTTCTTCGTTCTCTTGCTATCTTTATTTGAAAAAGAAAGCATCTAAGCTAAGGAGCCAGCAAATTTTTGGTTCAGATCATGGACAGCACTTGTTTATTGGTGCTGTCCAATCAGCAAGGACAACCCAGGTTGTTCACTAAAAATGGGCAGGCATCTAAACTTACATTCTTGCTTTTCAAATAAACATACCAAGAGAATGAAGAAAATTTGATAATAGGAGTAAATTAGAAAGTTGCTTAAAATTGCATGCTCTATCTGAATCATAAAAGAGAAAATTTGGGTTCAGTGTCCCTATACCTATAGTGGCCAATTTGAAAATATTATTCATGGTTTACAATTGAAAATTTTAAATGATTTGTACATAAGATTGCCGCTTTATGCCAGAAAAATATATTTTGTTTACAGATAGGTGATGAGTACAGTTGAAATGTTAGACAGCTATTACGATTATATTGTCCATTTTATGAAGTTTATTTCATGAAATTAATACGATGACACTTTTTTTTTTAGTAAACCCTGAACCTTTCAGTAGACCACTAACAACTATAGACAGTGATCGGTGTTCTGGAAGATATATAATATTTAAAAAAAAAAATTCAGCTTCTACATGTGATGCACAAGTAATAAATATACAATCTGTTATTACATTTTATCTCCTCTTACATTAAAGAGATATTAAAAGTGATTGTCAATTTTCCTGGTTTTGAATACATATTCCTCTAGGCATTCATTATATTAAGCAAACCGCCACACTACATTTTTGATAAAATTACTAATATGTTGTTTATTTTTTAGTCGAAATATCGACGTTTCACTGTACCTGCTCCTCCCACAGTTTACTTCCTTATTTTTAGCCATATCACGTATACAGCGGTCCCACCCGCTGTTTACGTCTCGCCAATGCGTGCTCCCGTTTTAATTTCCCATCGAGCATGCGTTGATAAGATTAATAATTATAAGTTATTTGCAGAATTAAAACAGTATTGGTTTGCTAAATAGACTGTCATTAGAGAATACGGAGCCCTTATACTGATGTACTTACCGAGCGTTACAGTAATTCAGAAATGACAGGGCTCCGTAAATAAAACTATTGCGCATGCACGAAATGTGCACGAGCGTAATAGGAATTCTTCAGTGAACATGATTACAACGCAGGTGCAAAACTGAGTAGTTACGTCATCGTAATGGGGTAAGTCACCCTGTGGTTAGAGCCTTGATTGGTTTGCAATACGTCAATCAAAATGACAAGAAGTAGGCGCGCGTGCCGGGTGGAGGATCAAAATAGCGGGAGACAACGAAAAAAATAAAAAAACAAGGTCAACATTTAAAATCGATGAATGAAACTACTATTTATTTTTAATAGACTTTAAGGGTAACGTTAGTCAGGATGCGCACTTTACATTCACTTTAAATGCACTTATTTGTTACATGCCATAGGTTTTGCTTTACTCATCCTGATTAATGATTTGTTAAACACCAACAAACAAGTTAAACACAAAGGTAAATTCTCGCTCAGAAGGCACAATCAGCTTTCAAGTAAGAAACCACCTGTAAGCCAATCAGGAGTAGCAGCCGCACACCCCTGCCAAAAAATAGTGAAATATAGGATAAGAAGGACATTGAGTAAATAAAGTCATATAAGATTTAGGGAGAGATTTAATAAGCAGCGGATGCTGCTGTCTCCGCATTAAGTTTCTGGCTCACATAATTTAAGAAGCAGCGGTCATCAGATACGATCGGAATGATTGACACCCCCTGCTAGCGGACGATTGGCCACGAATGTGCAGGGGCAGCATTGCACAAGCATTTCACTAGAAATGCATGTGCAATGATAAATGCCGACATTTAGCGATGCCGGGCGGAAATGATTTGCTACAGCATTTGATACAGTAAATTGACCCCTAAGTGTTCTCTCCCTTCCACCTCAGCCCATTTGATTGAGGTGTGTTTTCCATTGTGTTTCACATACAAACATAAATCTAAATAAGTTCTATCCAATACAGTTTAAACCTTGCAGCTTACAATACAAGCTGTTAAGGGGAAACCAATGATACAGTACACTGTCCCTTTAAGCTTCTAAAGATTTCAGCAAAGTGGTATGTCTGTACTATCCCATACGGTTTTAGTACTTCCTTAGAGCCAGCATGAGAATGCTAAAATTACTAGTTTATAATGCAGAACATATCTTATAAAGTCTGCTGTGAACAAACAAGCAATAAGTATAATTCCTAACGATATAATGTTGGATTAAAAACCCCTCTAGGAGAGAATACCACCAAGGCATGGGGCAGAGCATATTAACATGGTACTGAACGTGGCATCAGTCTAATTGCTTCCAGAAAGTGAGACATTTTTTGTTAACGTTATCTGTTCAATAAGATTATAGATCGATATATTAATAGATTTACGTCTCTAAGACTATGCTGAGTCCCTTATAATACCAGTTTTGCACTTACAGAACAACACTGAATGGCTAAACAGATGGGAGATGTGTTATTCAGAACTCTACTCTCTCTATTAGATTGAGATTTGTAAAATTACAAGCTTCACAACGCACATTAACCTGTTCTGGTTAAGTTGGCATAAAAGAGTATCCGTCTGCAATGTGTTCCTTGGGTTTCTGGCACTAAAGATCTGCTTTAGCTGAAGCAGAATAGCTGCAAAGGATTTTCTTCTGTTTCATAGCCATGAATCAGCAACAGGCCAATTAGATATATCATGTCATCCTATTAAGATTATCGATTCACTGGTCTTTTGCTTTACAGAATGGTATAAAACAAATGCAAAATGAAACAATGGCCATAGTGGTTTAAGCTTTCCGAAAGATTCTCCCCCCCCCTTTTTTTGTTCAGTACAGAGCTTGTACAAAAGAACACGCCAACTTTAACAATTACAAAATGGGAGTGGGGGGCAACTTTAAAAAACAGTAAGCTAAAAAATCTAGCAAATTTAGGTTTATTCTCTGGAGCAAGCAGTACACAGCCCTGTTTACCTGCAACTCTAATTATTTGGGTTTCTTTGTACCATCCATTAAATGGCACATTAAAATGAGGATACCTGACTTAAAGGGATTTTTTAACAAGTCTATAATGCACACATTTTATCTTTTTTCTTCTTGTCTCCTTTAAAAAGTGTTAGACATTAAAGGGATATGAAACCCAAACATTTTTTTAATGATTCAGACAGAGCATACAATTTTAAACAACTTTCAAATAATCTTCGATTATAAAACTTGCTTCATTCCCATGATATTCTTTGTTGAAGAGATACCTAGGTAAGCCTATAGGGCACTACATAGAAGCTGCCCTCTAGTGGTCTTGAAAAAGGATAACAGTAAATTAGAAAGTTGTTTAAAATCTGAATCATGAACGGAAAAAAAAAAAAAATGTTTTGTTTAATGCCAAACAGATCTTCAGATATTTTACTTATGTTCTTGTAAATGAAAAATGTTTAAGTTCTGTATCCCTTTAATATAGAGGAAGAAATCAACAATATCTGGGAAGAATGACAATTCTAGCAGCATCCATCTGAAAATGCCCTGGAGTAACGACGACAGATTGCAGTGCTACAAACCCCAAAACATTCTGCAAAGACAGATTTGCCTCCTGTAATGTGAAGAAACAGTTTACAGGAGAGTGAATTTGTCACATTTTCATGTTTGAGAAAGAAAACACTATAAAAAGGATTACATGAATAATTGTTATGGTGCAGTAGATTACATTTTACGTGTCTTTATAATCAGTAAAGCAGTGATGGGCAGTCTATTAGCACCAGATTCAGAAATCAGAAGCCTTAAAGGGACATGAAACCCAACACTTTTCTTTCATGATTCAGATAGAGAATACAATTGTAAACAACTTTCCAATTTACTTCTATTATTTGATTTGTATCAATCTTTAGAAATCCTTTGTTGAAGAAATAGCAATGCACCTGAGTGAGTCAATTACACAAAGCATCAATGTGCAGCCACCAATCAGCAGCTACTGAGACGATTTAGATATGCTTTTCTACAAAGGATATCAAGAGAAAGACGCAAATTAGATAATAGAAGTAAATTGAAGAGTTGTTTAAAATTGTATTCTCTATCTGATTCATGAAAGACAAAAATTGGGTTTCATGTCCCTTTAAAGCAGTATTTTTCAACTCTAGTACTTCTAACAGGTCAGATTTTCCCTAGAGCACAGGTGAAATAATCATCTGATGGGTAACAGCAGGTTAGTAACCATGGTTACTGATCAAAAGATAATTTCACCTGTTATCTAGTTAAGATATCCTGAAAACCTGGTCTGCTAGGGGTATCTGAGGACTGGAGCTGAGAAACACTGCCTTAAAGGGACATGAAACCCAATTTTTTTCTTTCATGATTCACATAGAGCATGTCATTTTAAACAAGTTTCCAGTTTACCTTTATTATCTTATTTGCTTTGTTCTCTTGGTATCTTATACTGAAAAGCATAAATAAGTAGGCCCAGGATTAAGTGTGAGAAGAAATCACACCAATGCTTGATAAGCTTACAACAGGACGATGCATCCCTGTAGGCACACAATGAGCCCTTCTTGTCATGCAGGGGGTTCGCCAATCAAACACTATTTTACGGTGATACCCCTCACTACAGGCCGGGGATCGTTGGTAGTCTAGTGGGCAGCACTCCATCTCCCAGGCTTTATGGGAATGCTGTGACATCACTACATACGCAATAGCTGCAAGGGAGCTCGATGGGGGGGGGGATTATCAAAACCATCAATCTCAGTTCCCTTAGCAGCTACAAACTTCCAAGAACTCTTATTTAAAAGAGAATTGTCTTATTCTTTAAAATGGTCTTGGAACAGTATCATACAACAGATCTATTTAAAATAAAGTTAAAAAACAAATGGGGAACGGCTTTGGGGATATTACATTATATGTGTCTGGAGACACCTAATAAAGTTTATTTTACTGGGTGAAGCCCCTCTCTTAAAAAAAATAAAAAATAAATATATGAATTTTGTCTGTATAGTCAGGTGATCACTGTGGTAACAGTAAACAACTTGCAAGAAAAAAAGTGTTTTTATTTCTGTACTGCACAATTGGCCCTGTCTAATCTATATTATAACCCCCAAAAGCGTATATGGGCCCCTATTTCCCACGTGGCTTCTCTTGATGACAATTTAGTAAGGTGATTACAGTTACAGCAGTGGCCACTGGGTCATTTCCAATATTATTTACTAAAATCTAATACACATGATTTTTTTACAGTTTTTGCAGCAGCTATCTCACATGCCATGAAATATACATATAATAATGGTGTATTGTGAATCTGCTGGGTCTGGTGAATAAAACAATATATTATTTGTGTGGGTCACTTACAGAAATTTGACTTATTATAGGATTTAAAGGTAGGTAGTGAAAAAAGCTCAAAACTGGCTAAGCACTGGGTGTAAAAAAGGCTTAGCAGTGAAAGGGTTAAAGGGATGTAAGACATCTGTAATTATAAGACTTTCATGTAGTAAGCTATATTTCTAACCTTGGAATCTATTTATATATGTGCGGACAGACATGATCCGCTATAGCGAACCATGTCCGCGGCACATCGATAAATGCCGACAGCGTATCCATGTCCGGCGCACATCGATAAATGCCGACAGTATACGCTGTCGGCATTTATCATTGCACCAGCAGTTCTTGTGAACTGCTGGTGCAATACCGCCCTTGCAGATTTGCGGCCAATTGGTCACTAGCAGGGGGTGTCAATCAGCCCGATCGTACATGATTGGGTGGATTGCTATACGCCGCCTCAGAGGCGGCGTATGAGTTTAGGAGCAGCAGTCTTAAGACCGCTGCTTCTTAACCCCTGTTTCCGGCGACCCTGAAGGCTTGCGCGGAAACAAGGGGAACAGGGGCCATTCGGCCCTTGTTAAATAGACCCGCAATTGTGAAAACTTTCTGAATGCATTAAAGTGATATGAAATCCAAATATTTTCTTTTGTGATTCAGACAGAGGACTCTGACGAAGCGGGGAGGAGCCCGCAAAATGTGTTAGGCCACGCCCACTGTTTGCTACAACGAGACGTGAATGTGAACAGAGCACTATCAGACTTGAGCCGGCTAAACGAGTTTGCTATGCTCTGATCTCACAGGATCTCGTAAGTTTGTTTGTTCTCTGTTACCCCTGTATTATTTAAACTTGCATGTTTTGCTCTAAAAGGACCACACTATCCGATTAAGGAACATAAAGAGCCTGATGTAAGAAGCCTGACAAGTAAAAGGATTAAGTGTGAACCTGGGCTGGACGTTTCTTAAGGGGACAGAGCATATTTTGATTGCCACAACATACCTCATATGTTTGAGGGTACCTTTGTGAGTGCATATACTTATGTTTTTATGTGATGAAATAAAATGTACTTTTAACTCTGCACTTAGATCTTCTTGTGCGCTCCATTTATTCTGTTCTACAGATTAAATCGTTACACAGACAGAGGAAAGCATTTTGAAAAGTTTCCAATTGATTCTATTATCAAAATATAGGTAGAAACAGACAGAGTCAGGCAAAGATAGATAGATAGATAGATAGATAGATAGATAGATAGATAGATAGATAGATAGATAGATAGACAGACAGGCAGGCAGGCAGATGGAGACAAACAGACAGAGATAGACAAATGATAGATAGACAGATAGATAGATAGACAGACAGACAGACAGATGGAGACAGACAGAGATAGACAAATGATAGATAGACAGGCGGAGACAAACAGACAGAGATAGACAAATGATAGATAGATAGAAACAGAGATAGACAAATGATAGATAGAATTAGCCCCTGGATTTTAGAATGCCAGGGGCTAATTTTCTTTTTGTGTCCTGTATTTCTATGTTGGCTATTTACAACTTCTTATCGGATAAAAAATAAAAGGCAAGGTTTATGGGAAGAATGGTTTTCATTACCTACATCTAGAGAACCAGCTAAAAAGTGCAATCTGCTATTCTAAGGAGGGTGTTTTTTATGGGCCAGCCTTTCAACACAAACTGACAGAAAACAGTGTCCCTATCAAGAAACTAACCTGAGCTTGATCAGATGTGACACACGGATATTTTAAGACATGTTTTAATCATGTTTATGTTACTGAATTATAAAATATGACAGACATTTCATAATCCTGCGGATGTCACAATGGGATTGCATATAAGTGTAAGTGCACTGTACTTAAATAACTAAAATTATATGTTATCCAATAACTTCAGCCAGGGCTTGCAATGGGGTTTTATGGCATACCATACAAATGGGGTGGGGCTACCTTCCTTGCTCACTCTGGAAGGGGCCTGGTCAGAAACCTAACCAAATTAAAAAAACAAAAATAATGAATTGTGGTTTCAGCAAAATAAACTTGTCATTCTACATGGAAGGCTGCATAAAACAGCGTATGTGACCATCTTTTCTTGCCAAGTTCCCTTGGCACAGATATCAAAGACAGTACAGTATAAGGTTCTGCTCTTTACTCTTATTTTATAAACTGTTTCACTTTTGTGTGTTTAATGCCTATGTTTTACAAAAATGCACTGTGAATCTTGTTTGTTAATAATAAATGTCCCTGTATTATGTTTTTGCCTTTGTCTAATATTTGAACCACGTTACAGAAGAGTTATGTGTTTTTTAGATAGATTTTTGCCAAACTTTGTTTTGGGATTTTTAATCCGTTAGTCTGGGTTTTCCCTAAGGATTTCCCATATAATAATCTTAAAGTGGTGGTATCAGAGAAAGATTAGTGCGGGAGGAGTTAAAGGGGGTGGGTCTAGTAAAGACTAGAGAGTGTTTGTTAACCCTTGCACCCACTGAACTAAATCACAGGCTTGTCTGGAGTGGCTAGACTGTGACAAACTGGTTAACATGGTAATAGCCAGTTTACCATTTCTGTTAGAAACTGGTAACTGTTGCAGCGTTGGTTAACCCTGCAAGTGATAGATAGATAGATAGAGATAGATAGGAGACATAGACAGACACCAGCCACCTCTGTATCAGTAAGCCTGAAACATGTCACAGCAAACTGCAGTACATATTGCGACAAGTAAGAAATGTGCATAACTAGAATGATTTCTTCTACCTAGGCTGATTAGCAAGTCATCATACATTTGCTTTAATGGAAACCGTAAACAGAAAAGCAACTAAGACAAATGTCGCCATATTTCAAGTAGCCAGTAACGAGCAGCTATATAACTGTGCATATAAAACATGATTCAGAATAGTGTGTGATTTATAGTCAGGTATCAGTGTAATAAAATGATGGTGTTTCTTTACCATTTGCATTTACAGGACATTAAATGGCAATTATAGATGAAAAATGACATGATCCAATTCCTTAGAGCATTTAATCATGTTACTAAATCCTGCAATGATGTGGGTTTAACCCCCCACAAACAGGGAAAACATCATTTAAAGAATTGCACAGGGGCCAGACTTGAGCGGAATCCCAATCACCAGCAATAGTCACACGGCTGGTTCGTGCTGCTACTGATTGGGACAATTTCTGCTCTTGACCAGTAGTTCCCTGCAGCTCCAGGCTGGTACTTTAATTATGTGCTTAAACTATTTGTGTAAATATTGTTTTTTTTCCCACACCCCCTAGAAAAGCCAAACAGCAAAATCTTCAGCTAGGTAAAAAAAAAAAAAAATACCGCTAGTTGTCTAAAGCATCTATTGGATTTGCAGCATTTGCAGATTTCAGAATTTAAATAATTTATTATAAGTAGATTCTCCTTTCAAGATCAGTTTAACACTTGCAGTCAATGTTTTACGGTTATCAAACTTTGTTCTTTTAATAGTTTTCCTTGAAAAACATACCTAAGTTGGCTGAGAAGGAGCACTGCTGGGAGCTAGCGGTCAATTGGTGGTTACACACACTTGCCCCTTGTCTTTAGCTCACCAGCTGTGCTCCGCTAGCTCCCACTAGTGCATTGCTGTTCTGAAAATGACTTTAACTATGTGTTTAACTGGTTTGTAAAAGTATACTATATGCAAGCAATAATGTAGATCATTAGATCATTTTATTTTAACACTTATTTCCCTTTAAAGGGAATAGAATACAATGTTAAACAACTCTCCAATGTATTTCGAATATATAATTTGCTTCCTTTTTTCTGTGTCATTTGTTGAAACGCATACTTAGGTAGGCTCAGAAGAAGAAATGCATTACTGAAAACTAGCTGCTGATTGGTGGCTGCACACATATGCCTCTTTCCATTGGTTCACCCTGTGTGTTTAGCTAGTTCCCACTAGAACATAATTGCTCCTGAAAGGGACACTAAACCCAATTTTTTTTCTTTATTGATTCAGATAGAGCAATTTTAAGCAACTTTCTAATCTACACCTATTATCAATTTTTCCTCATTCTCTTGCTATCTTTATTTAAAAAGAAGAAATGTAAGCTTAGGAGATGGTCCTTTTTAGGTTCAGCACCCAGTATAGTGCTTGCTAATTGGTGGCTACATTTAACCACCACTAAAAGCAAGCACAACCCAGGTTTTGAACCAAAAATGGGCCAGTTACTAAGCTTTCCATTTCTGCTTTTTAAATAAAGATATCAAGAAAATTTGATAACAGGAGTATTATTATTATCATTTACTTGTATAGCGCAGCCAAATTCCGCTGGGTTTAGTATCCCCTAGCAAAGGATACCAAGAGCATGAATACAATTTTATGAAATAATTATTAGGAAGTTGTTTCAAATTCTACGATCCATCCGAATCATAAGCAAACAACTTTGGGTGTCTTGTCCCTTTAAATGGATATTGACCCAATTTTTTTCCCCATGATTCATCCACAGTATACAACTTTAAACAACTTTCTGATTGTCTTCTATTATCTAATGTGCTTAATTTTCTTAGTATAATTTCTTAAAAGAGCAGCACAATGCAGTACTGGGAGCTATCTGAACACATTACGCCCCATGTACAAAGGGCCGCGCGGCCACATGGCTTTGCAGCAAAACCGGTCAGGATATATCATTACAAACTCGTTTGAGTGTTTAATTCCACCCTCTTCTCAGAAGAATTAATATATATATATATATATATATATATATATATATATATATATATATATATATATATATATATATATATGCCGGGTGGATAATGGTCATGATAGAGAACCTCATCTGCCTGCCAATTGATAAATGGAGCCCATAGAGATAAGCAGTTCTAAACTTAGGTACCTATTTATCAATTAATACACGTGCAAGTTTCCCAACTAGGGAAACTGTCCACCAGTCTTTATGGCATGCGGGAAATGGATAGTAGTCCTCCATGCCACACATTTATCATTGCACAAAGTGCAATTTAAATTAGATAATAGAAATTAAACCGGAAAGTTGTTTCAAATTGTATGCTATATTTGAATCAGGAAAGAAAAAATGAATGACCCTTACCTGTTTAGTAATCATAAGACTTGTAAATTCTGATTAGGACATGGCCACTCTATCAGAAGTAGTGGCCAATTAGCAAGAATTTTAGCTCCCAAGCTGGACTTTATCTATATGTTTAACCTCTTGATGGTGTTTATACACATAAGCTTGATTTGGTAATGCAAAAAGGACATGTTTTAAAGGTACAGCATTAGAATGTCCCTTTAAAGTTACACATTTAAAGGCAGATGTTGGTACTGGTGCTATATATTAAAAGGACATTAAATAGTAAATAAATGCTAGATAGAATGATGCATTTATAAAAGATTAGTCTTATAATAACATGTAGATGTAGTTTTTAAAGTCTCATTAGTTGTTTAAATATTGACAAAATAAGTGTAAAGTTTTAGTGTCTATAAAACAATGGAAGCTGCTATGTTGTAACTTAGGTTACCTTCTCGGCTTTGGCCAATTAGGGTTAATTATAAATGGGTCACTAGAGTGTGCAGCCAATGGCTATGTGCAATATAACAGTGTCCTGCACTTCCAATTCTAACAGGAAATGAAAAGCTCACAATATCAAAATTGAATTGTAGGAAAAGGGGAAAAAATAATAATAAAAGTACTGTATATTGTAGAGTTTATATATATATATATATATATATATATATATATGATGTATCATTTTATATCACTATCTCAAAGTGTTTAATGTACCTTTAAATGTGTCTTTATTTGCATTATTTATGATTCGAAGATTTATTTTATTTTAGTCGCCAATCCTTAGAAATATTCCTGTGTCTAAGAATGAAAATCCACCCTTGTCTACCTTAGTTCTCTCAACCCCAGCACAAAAGAGCTATGTATTGCATTATTGTAAAAAAGACTCTTCATGCCAGTGGCTCTAGATATGAATAACACATACAAATGCATTACTAAGCACGATTTTCTATTTTTATCTTAGTTAAAAAAATAAAAATGCATCGGCTTATGTTCGTGTTCATAGAAAACAAGCTAAGGTTGAATGATGAGAATCTGTCAGTATGCCTTTTTATTCTGATGGTAGAAGTTCCCATTTGTATGCAATTTGCATGTTTAGTGAAGGGATACTAAGTTTCAGCCAATTGTTCTGACATTCTATATGGAGTTATGAACAAATAAAATAATCATTCTCGTTCCCATGGTAATAAACGCTGTCCTTCCTTAGGAGAGACTTGGGTATTCCATGATTGAGACATAAGATTAGGATGAAGAAATATTTGCTAATTTGAAATATAAATTTAAACTGAAAAGGCTCAATATTCATTATGTCAAGCATGTTTTTTATTGTTCAAATGGTAAGACGATTTATTTCAATCTGCTGATTCTTTAGAGTGAAATTTGGATTTCATTTTGGCAACGCATCTCTCTTTTTAACAATAAATGGGAAAAAGTAATTGTACAAGAAAAATTGATGTGGCAATATATTTAGGCATCATTAAACATGATTGTCATTGAGAGTCTTCCAAGAAATGTATTGTTCAACCAGAATCCTTACATCATTGAATTGATCTCCATAACACAAGAATATTAAAGGGAGTGTGAAAAAAGAAATAAAAACATAATTTATGCTTACCTGATAAATTCCTTTCTTCTGTTGTGTGATCAGTCCACGGGTCATCATTACTTCTGGGATATAACTCCTCCCCAACAGGAAATGCAAGAGGATTCACCCAGCAGAGCTGCATATAGCTCCTCCCCTCTACGTCAGTCCCAGTCATTCGACCAAGAATCAACGAGAAAGGAGTAACCAAGGGTGAAGTGGTGACTGGAGTATAATTTAAAAGATATTTACCTGCCTTAAAACAGGGCGGGCCGTGGACTGATCACACAACAGAAGAAAGGAATTTATCAGGTAAGCATAAATTATGTTTTCTTCTGTTATGTGTGATCAGTCCACGGGTCATCATTACTTCTGGGATACCAATACCAAAGCAAAAGTACACGGATGACGGGAGGGATAGGCAGGCTCATCATACAGAAGGAACCACTGCCTGAAGAACCTTTCTCCCAAAAATAGCCTCCGAAGAAGCAAAAGTGTCAAATTTGTAAAATTTGGAAAAAGTGTGAAGCGAAGACCAAGTTGCAGCCTTGCAAATCTGTTCAACAGAGGCCTCATTCTTAAAGGCCCAAGTGGAAGCCACAGCTCTAGTGGAGTGAGCTGTAATTCTTTCAGGAGGCTGCTGTCCAGCAGTCTCATAGGCTAAACGTATTATGCTACGAAGCCAAAAAGAGAGAGAGGTAGCAGAAGCTTTTTGACCTCTCCTCTGTCCAGAATAAATGACAAACAGGGAAGAAGTTTGGCGAAAATCTTTAGTTGCCTGCAAGTAGAACTTGAGGGCACGAACTACATCCAGATTGTGTAGAAGACGTTCCTTCTTTGAAGAAGGATTTGGGCACAAGGATGGAACAACAATCTCTTGATTGATGTTCCTGTTAGTGACTACCTTAGGTAAGAACCCAGGTTTAGTACGCAGAACTACCTTGTCTGAGTGAAAAATCAGATAAGGAGAATCACAATGTAAGGCTGATAACTCAGAGACTCTTCGAGCCGAGGAAATAGCCATTAAAAACAGAACTTTCCAAGATAACAATTTTATATCAATGGAATGAAGGGGTTCAAACGGAACACCCTGTAAAACGTTAAGAACTAAGTTTAAACTCCATGGCGGAGCAACAGCTTTAAACACAGGCTTGATCCTAGCTAAAGCCTGACAAAAGGCCTGGACGTCTGGATTTTCTGACAGACGCCTGTGTAACAAGATGGACAGAGCTGAAATCTGTCCCTTTAATGAACTAGCTGATAAACCCTTTTCTAAACCTTCTTGTAGAAAAGACAATATCCTAGCGATCCTAACCTTACTCCAGGAGTAACCTTTGGATTCGCACCAGTATAGGTATTTACGCCATATTTTATGGTAAATCCTTCTGGTAACAGGCTTCCTAGCCTGTATCAGGGTATCAATAACCGACTCAGAAAAACCACGTTTTGATAAAATCAAGCGTTCAATTTCCAAGCAGTCAGCTTCAGAGAAGTTAGATTTTGATGTTTGAATGGACCCTGTATCAGAAGGTCCTGTCTTAGAGGTAGAGACCAAGGCGGACAGGATGACATGTCCACTAGATCTGCATACCAAGTCCTGCGTGGCCATGCAGGCGCTATTAGAATCACTGATGCTCTCTCCTGTTTGATTTTGGCAATCAATCGAGGAAGCAGCGGGAAGGGTGGAAACACATAAGCCATCCCGAAGTTCCAAGGTGCTGTCAAAGCATCTATCAGAACCGCTCCCGGATCCCTGGATCTGGACCCGTAGCGAGGAAGTTTGGCGTTCTGGCGAGACGCCATGAGATCTATCTCTGGTTTGCCCCAACGTCGAAGTATTTGGGCAAAGACCTCCGGATGAAGTTCCCACTCCCCCGGATGAAAAGTCTGGCGACTCAAGAAATCCGCCTCCCAGTTCTCCACTCCCGGGATGTGGATTGCTGACAGGTGGCAAGAGTGAGACTCTGCCCAGCGAATTATCCTTGATACTTCCATCATTGCTAGGGAGCTTCTTGTCCCTCCCTGATGGTTGATGTAAGCTACAGTCGTGATGTTGTCCGACTGAAACCTGATGAACCCCCGAGTTGTTAATTGGGGCCAAGCCAGAAGGGCATTGAGAACTGCTCTCAGTTCCAGAATGTTTATTGGAAGGAGACTCTCCTCCTGATTCCATAGTCCCTGAGCCTTCAGAGAATTCCAGACAGCGCCCCAACCTAGTAGGCTGGCGTCTGTTGTTACAATTGTCCAGTCTGGCCTGCTGAATGGCATCCCCCTGGACAGATGTGGCCGATAAAGCCACCATAGAAGAGAATTTCTGGTCTCTTGATTCAGATTCAGAGTAGGGGACAAATCTGAGTAATCCCCATTCCACTGACTTAGCATGCACAATTGCAGCGGTCTGAGGTGTAGGCGTGCAAAAGGTACTATGTCCATTGCCGCTACCATTAAGCCGATCACCTCCATGCATTGAGCTACTGACGGGTGTTGAATGGAATGAAGGACACGGCATGCATTTTGAAGCTTTGTTAACCTGTCTTCTGTCAGGTAAATCTTCATTTCTACAGAATCTATAAGAGTCCCCAAGAATGGAACTCTTGTGAGAGGAAAAAGAGAACTCTTCTTTTCGTTCACTTTCCATCCATGCGACCTTAGAAATGCCAGAACTAGCTCTGTATGAGACTTGGCAGTTTGAAAGCTTGAAGCTTGTATTAGAATGTCGTCTAGGTACGGAGCTACCGAAATCCCTCGCGGTCTTAGTACCGCCAGAAGGGCACCCAGAACCTTTGTGAAGATTCTTGGAGCCGTAGCCAATCCGAATGGAAGAGCTACAAACTGGTAGTGCCTGTCTAAGAAGGCAAACCTTAGATACCGGTGATGATCTTTGTGGATCGGTATGTGAAGGTAAGCATCTTTTAAATCCACTGTGGTCATGTACTGACCCTTTTGGATCATGGGTAAGATTGTCCGAATAGTTTCCATTTTGAACGATGGAACTCTTAGGAATTTGTTTAGAATCTTTAAATCTAAGATTGGCCTGAAAGTTCCCTCTTTTTTGGGAACCACAAACAGGTTTGAGTAGAACCCTTGTCCTTGTTCCGACCGCGGAACCGGATGGATCACACCCATTAATAACAGATCTTGTACACAGCGTAGAAACGCTTCTTTCTTTATCTGGTTTGTTGACAACCTTGACAGATGAAATCTCCCTCTTGGGGGAGATAATTTGAAGTCTAGAAGGTATCCCTGAGATATGATCTCTAGTGCCCAGGGATCCTGAACATCTCTTGCCCAGGCCTGGGTGAAGAGAGAAAGTCTGCCCCCCACTAGATCCGGTCCCGGATCGGGGGCTTTCGGTTCATGCTGTCTTTGGGGCAGCAGCAGGTTTCCTGGCCTGCTTGCTCTTGTTCCAGGACTGGTTAGGCTTCCAGCCTTGCCTGTAACGAGCAACAGCTCCTTCCTGTTTTGGTGCAGTGGAGGTTGATGCTGCTCCTGTTTTGAAATTCCGAAAGGGACGAAAATTAGACTGTCTAGCCTTAGCTTTGGCTTTGTCTTGAGGTAGGGCGTGGCCCTTACCTCCTGTAATGTCAGCGATAATTTCTTTCAAACCGGGCCCAAATAAAGACTGCCCCTTGAAAGGTATATTAAGTAATTTGGACTTAGAAGTAACATCAGCTGACCAGGATTTTAGCCACAGCGCCCTACGTGCCTGTATGGCGAATCCTGAGTTCTTAGCCGTAAGCTTGGTTAAATGTACTACGGCCTCCGAAATGAATGAATTAGCTAGTTTAAGGACTCTAAGCCTGTCCGTAATGTCGTCTAGCGTAGATGAACTAAGGTTCTCTTCCAGAGACTCAATCCAAAATGCTGCCGCAGCCGTAATCGGCGCGATACATGCAAGGGGTTGCAATATAAAACCTTGTTGAACAAACATTTTCTTAAGGTAACCCTCTAATTTTTTATCCATTGGATCTGAAAAAGCACAGCTATCCTCCACCGGGATAGTGGTACGCTTAGCTAAAGTAGAAACTGCTCCCTCCACCTTAGGGACCGTTTGCCATAAGTCCCGCGTGGTGGCGTCTATTGGAAACATCTTTCTAAATATTGGAGGGGGTGAGAACGGCACACCGGGTCTATCCCACTCCTTAGTAACAATTTCAGTTAGTCTCTTAGGTATAGGAAAAACGTCAGTACTCGCCGGTACCGCAAAGTATTTATCCAACCTACACAGTTTCTCTGGTATTGCAACGGTGTTACAATCATTGAGAGCTGCTAAGACCTCCCCTAGTAATACACGGAGGTTCTCCAATTTAAATTTAAAATTTGAAATATCTGAATCCAATCTGTTTGGATCAGAACCGTCACCCACAGAATGAAGCTCTCCGTCCTCATGTTCTGCAAGCTGTGACGCAGTATCAGACATGGCCCTAGTATTGTCAGCGCACTCTGTTCTCACCCCAGAGTGATCACGCTTGCCTCTTAGTTCTGGTAATTTAGACAAAACTTCAGTCATAACAGTAGCCATATCTTGTAATGTTATCTGTAATGGCCGCCCAGATGTACTAGGCGCCATAATATCACGCACCTCCCGGGCGGGAGATGCAGGTACTGCCGCGTGAGGCGAGTTAGTCGGCATAACTCTCCCCTCGCTGTTTGGTGAAATTTGTTCACATTGTACAGATTGACTTTTATTTAAAGTAGCATCAATACAGTTAGTACATAAATTTCTATTGGGCTCCACCTTGGCATTGGAACAAATGACACAGATATCTTCCTCTGAGTCAGACATGTTTAACACACTGGCAATAAACTTGCAACTTGGTTATAATCTTTTTTAGCAAAAACGTACTGTGCCTCAAAGAGGTACTAAACGATTAAATGACAGTTGAAATAATGAACTGAAAAACAGTTATAGCATCAAACTTTAAAACAACACAACTTTTAGCAAAGGTTTGTTCCCATTAGTAAAATAACAATAATTAAATTTGACATAAAAATTACAGAGCAACGTTTTTTATTCACAGTCAATATAAAATTCTCACAGCTCTGCTGAGAGAATCTACCTCCCTCCAAAGAAGTTTGAAGACCCCTGAGATCTGTCAGAGATGAACCGGATCATGCAGGAAATATAAGAGTAACTGACTGGAATTTTTTGATGCGTAGCAAAGAGCGCCAAAAACGGCCCCTCCCCCTCACACACAGCAGTGAAGAGAAACGAAACTGTCACAATTAAAAGCAAACAACTGCCAAGTGGAAAATAATGCCCAAATATTTATTCACTCAGTACCTCAGCAATGTAAACGATTCTACATTCCAGCAAAAACGTTTAACATGATAAATACTTATTAAAAGGATTAGTGACCTTTAACAGAGTAGTTCCGGTGAAATACCATCCCCAGAATACTGAAGTGTATACATACATGTCATTATAACGGTATGGCAGGATTTTCTCATCAATTCCATTCAGAAAATAAAAACTGCTACATACCTCAATGCAGATTCATCTGCCCGCTGTCCCCTGATCTGAAGCTTTTACCTCCCTCAGATGGCCGAGAACAGCAATATGATCTTAACTACTCCGGTTAAAATCATAGTAAAAAACTCTGGCAGATTCTTCCTCAAACTCTGCCAGAGAAGTAATAACACGCTCCGGTGCTATTGTAAAATAACAAACTTTTGATTGAAGTCATAAAAACTAAGTATAAACCATAATCCTCTCACACATCCTATCTAGTCGTTGGGTGCAAGAGAATGACTGGGACTGACGTAGAGGGGAGGAGCTATATGCAGCTCTGCTGGGTGAATCCTCTTGCATTTCCTGTTGGGGAGGAGTTATATCCCAGAAGTAATGATGACCCGTGGACTGATCACACATAACAGAAGAAAAAAGTATTTTCCTTTACCTTTGCCATGCCCATAACACCAGTCAGCAAAAGTGTAAACCCTGTCTCGGAAATTAAACCATGAATCTTTACAATTCTAGGATTCCAAAGGTATAAAGTAGGAAAAAGGTTGTACCTTATTATGAAGCATAGTAGATAAAAGCCTCTAATGAAGCACATGTGTGCATGCGCGAAATGCGTCAGCGTTCCAGTTTGTTACCCATCTTCACTTTTTGGCACAGACAATAAACTGAGCATTCTACTAGTTTCTGGCTTCAGCTTTGTTCTGTTTGATATTTGTGATAGTAAATAAAAGTACAGTATTTATTTTTATAATAAAGGAATACTACAAAGATCTTTTATGGACCTACGCATCCTCTCTTATAAAATAAATCTACATTTGGGTTCCACAACCACATCTATGTTAATATTACACAAATCTTTCTTCTCCTGTTATCTCTTATCTACTCAACCAGGCCATCAGGGTGGAAGATATTAGTAGTTGGATACCAAGGAGGATTTTATAGGTGCAATGGTGCCTTGAAACGCAAGATTTCTGGAGCTTTGCAACATCATTTACAGAACAGCCTAATATACTTCTTCAAGTTACAGTTGTAATGGGAAATATCTATAAACTTTCCTGAGGTTATGATGGAAGG